>NC_079159.1:57080677-57383707 GCF_947563725.1 Argiope bruennichi | reverse complement strand
TTTTCTGGATATTAATAAATATTTAGTACATATCATATTTTTGTTTGCATTGTCAAATTCTCTTAGAATATAAAAACAGTAATCATTTCTTTTTGACAGTATATTTATTTTCAATACCACACTGTTCTCCTAATAATAATAATCTTCAAAACACCAATTCATCATCATTTTGAAATGTTTGTTATTTCTGATCATTTTCCGATGATTCACACAGAGTAGTAGTACCCCCCCCCACCTTTTTTTGGAATGTTTAAGTTGCTATAGTTACATTTTTTATAAACTCTGATTATGTATTCAGCACTTACATAAGCGAGGCTTCTTCAATATTAAATCGAAGAGTTAGTTACATTAGGTTTCTTCGGAATTTACGCATGCAAAGATTATTATTGGTAGAAAGGTTTCTGTCAAGTCTGTTTGAAACTCTCAATGATCTTTATATGAAAATTTCAAAAATTGTTGCATTAATGTTATTTACATTCTTTAGTAATTAATATAAACTACTGGCGTATATTAACACAATTCTATTCCTAATACATCGAGGATAAATGCTATTCTAAACTGCATAAACCGAGGTCATTCTAGCGCGGTACATTCAGTATTTGAAAAATGGCTTGGCAGTTAAATATTATCACTTTTCGCAGCTTATAATATCTATACAAGCAGCTCAACGAAATAAGAATAAAAGACAAACACAAAGAATGTAACTCAAAATTAAGTGAAGGGCACATTAAAGTGATATTAGGGAGCATAATTAAAATTTATCTGAAATTTTTACTTTTTAATGCTGTATTGCAACAATTAAATGCATACATGTCTGTATTGTCCAACAACAATAAATAATGAGCAGTCTGTAAAAAGCATTTCATCAAATATTACTTTGAAACAAATCCCTCAAAAATTATTCGTTAACATCAGGAGCATAAAAGGTTCAGATAAAATTGACAATAGCAACAGGATTAGCTTTCTTCATAGCATACAGTGGAGTATAGTTTAGTGAGTGAGTGAGTGAATGAATATTATACTAGCGCAAGATCCATTCTCTGGATAAACTGCGCCGCAACTAGATGAAACTTTTGGTGCTACGTCTTAAAACTTTGTTTAAAATGTTTATAATCTGTTTTTTTTTTAAATACAACTACAAATTAAGAACAACGACAAGGAAAAAAAAACATTTCAAATTTCTTTGATAAAACCCGCCTCTTTTAAATAAAGAAAAATATTAAAATGCGGTTTATGTCCTATTAAAAGCGGAAGACAAGGAACGACTGTATTAAAATACTTAAGACGCAGTGAGTCCAGTGACTGACATTCGATCAATATATGTCTGATAGTTAAACTATCACCACAACGATTACAAATTGGTGGTGGCTGCTTTAAAAGTATATATTTATGCGTTATTCGAGAATGCCCTATGCGTAATCGTGTCAGAATAACATCGCATCTGCGATTTAGGCAGGAACACCAAAGTTCAATAAAAGGTTTCACTATGTGTAGTTTGTTTTCTATCTCAAGGTTCCATTGGTTCTGCCAATTTTGCAAAAACCATTTCCGAACGGAAGAACGTACATCAGCATAAGGAATTAATTGTTCGTGGGATTCGGTTGCTGATTTTGCTGCAATATCCACTATTTCATTCCCTTGGATACCCACGTGGGAAGGAATCCAACAGAATAGAATTTCAAAACTATTTTGACTTAGGTCCTTAAGCAAATTCCGGATATCAGAAATATATGCATGATTGTGCGATTTTCCAATGAGGGCTTGAAGGGCACTCCAAGAATCTGAATAAATGATCACCTTTCTAAACTTATTCTTAGCAATATATTGTATAGCACTATGTATGGCTGTGACTTCCGAAGTGAAAACTGAAGTAAATTCATGTAATTTGTGACTTATAACTACATTCTCACAAGCTAAAGCATAACCAACGTGAGACTCGGCTTTAGAACCATCCGTGTATACAGGAATGTAGTCACTATACATATGTCTGTGAGCAGAAAAAAAGTGCTCTAAAAATGAAATCAGGAGTATTGGACTTTAAAAATTTTTGAAATGGATGAAGCAAAACAATATCATATTGACACCAAGGTGGTATACAAAAAGGACTTTCGTCATGAATTTCAACATTATGATAAGCTTCTGGTAATATCCTAAAAATACGTGTTCCCAAAGGAGGTATACAGGATCTGCGGACGTTGAATAGTGGAGATTGACTGCAATTTAAAAAGATTCTCCTTAAAGGATGAGATCGGTTTGATAAAACATGGAAATAGTAACAGGCGGACAACATGTTTCGTCTAAAAGACAACGAGGGTTCATAAGTTTCAACATATAGACTGCTAACCGGGGATGTTCTAAATGCACCGCAGCAGACACGCAGAGCCTGATGATGTACGTAATTAAGACGAGATAAGTAAGAATTTCGAGCCGACCCATATACAAAACAGCCGTAATCCAATTTGGAGCGAATAACGCTTCGATATACTTTCAACAAACTAGTGCGATCAGCACCCAAGTAGGATTTGACAGAACTCAAGGATATTCAACGATCGCAGACATCTGTTCCGTAAATCCATGATATGGGGGAGGAAAGTCAAGCGTTTGTCGAATATAACACCAAGGAATGTATGCTGGTCGCATACAGTCAGAGGATTACCGTTCAGCGTCAATTCAGGATCTGGATCTAGTGGCCTTCTACAAAAATGCATGCATCTAGTCTTCTGAGCAGAAAATGTGAAACCATTGCTTTCAGACCAGGTTGTCATGTTGTTAATTGCAATTTGTAATTGCCGTTCTATAAAACGCATATCCCTAGCAGAACAGGAGATCTGCACGTCATCAACATAGATGTTTTTATGTACAGTGTTTGGAATGGTGGATAGAATCTGGTTGATTTTTATAATAAATAGAGTCACGCTCAATACGCTGCCCTGCGGGCACTCCTTCTTCTTGGCAATAGGCTTTTGACAGAGTATTCCCCAATCGGACTCTAAATAGTCTGTGTGCTAAAAAAATTTTGATAAAAATAGGTAAATTTCCCCGAAAGTTAAAATCAAACAAATCCTTTAAAATTCCAAATCTCCAAGCTCTATCATAAGCTTTTTCTATGTCAAAAAAGACAGACACCAAGTGATTTCTTCGTACAAAGGCATTTCTTATGTCTGTCTCCAAAGCTATAAGATTATCAACAGTGGAACGTCGCTTTCGGAAACCACTTTGGAAAGGGGATATAAATTCATTTGTCTCTAATACATGAATCAAGCGAGCATTGACCATTTTTTCAAGAAGTTTGCACAGGCAGCAAGTTAACGCAATAGGCCTGTAATTAATGGGATTTTGAGGGTCTTTATTAGGTTTTAATATAGGTATCACAATAGCATTATTCCATTGAATGGGGAAAACATGTTCCCTCCAAATTCTGTTAAACATATACAAGATATTGACCAAAGCATCATGAGAGAGGTGTTTAAGCATACCATACGTCACTCCATCCGGACCAGGAGCAGTTTCTTTTGCATTTGATACAGCATGCTGTAACTCGGAAAGAGTAAAATCAGAATTATATGATAGAAGTTTGGTTGTATGAAAGCGTAGAGGATTTCGTTCCGATCGACTTTTAATTGAAAGAAAGGGCTCTGTATAACTACTAGAGTCACATGCGGACGCAAAAGCTTCTGCAAGAGCATTCGCCATTTTTTGAAAGCTGGTAATTTTTCTGTTGTTAATCTTTAGACTGGAAAGAGAGACTTAGGGGTATATCCCACAAGCTTTCTTTACTCTGATCCACATTTCTTTTGCCGAGACAGAGGACTTGATATTAGATACGAAATTCACCCAACAACTTTTCTGACTTCGCCTTCTAACTAGTCGCGCCTTACTTTTTGCTTCACTATATAGAATGAGGTTTCTTGTTGTTGGTTGTCTTCTGAATTTATTCCATGCTCTTTTTTCACTTTGCCTAGCTTTAGTGCATTCTTGGTTCCACCATGGTTTCCGATATTTTGGAAAGCAGTCCCCAGATTTAGGAATAGCAAAATCAGCTGCTGCTATCAATGTGTCAGTAACTAAACTAACTGCATCATTTATATTCTCAGACGTTACCATCGTTATTGTAATATTTGCCATAACAGAAAAAAGCGCCCAATTAGCTTTTGAGAACAAATAACGAGGCGGACGTTGCATTAGAGAGCTATTTGAATAAAGTGGTTCTAAAAAAATAGGGAAATGGTCACTTTCCAATAGATCATTTCCTACTCTAAAATTAAACTTCGGTGCTAAAGATGGTGTACAAATAGCAAGGTCTAGTGACTGAAATGTTCTATTTTGCTTATGAAAATACGTGGGTTCTCCATTATTTAAGAGGCAAAGAGAATGAGAATCAATTAATTCTTCAATTTGTTTCCCACGAAAATTAACCCACTCACTACCCCAGAGAGGGCTATGGCCATTGAAATCTCCAACAAGAATCAAAGGAGGTGGAAGCTCATTTAATAAGGAATTAATGTCTTTTTGATCTATGAACACATTTGGTGGCAAGTAAATGCTGCATACTGTAATCAGAGAAGGAGCCATTATTCGGACTGCAACTGCCTGTAGATTTGTGTGTAGAGAAATAACAGACGACGGAATGTCATGGGAGACCAGGAGGGCAACACCCCCAGATGCTCGACTAGAAATAACGTCCTTTCGAATGAGACTGTAAAGTCGAATTTTTGCAAGGTCTGATGGCTTAAGGAAGGTTTCTTGGAGAGCAATGCATGCGGGATGAGTTTCATTAATCAGATCCTTAATATGAGAAAGTTTATTACGCAAACCGTGGCAATTCCAGGAAAACAGATTGGCCATAAATTCAATTTTTATCTGGAGGTTTTTTCTTCTTCTTTATACCCTCTGCAGGAATTTTCTTGTGTGAAGCTGAAGAATCGAGCTCCATATCTGAAAATTCAGATGATGAAGTGTTAATTTTTTTAAAATCTTCGGCAACATGAGGTTTTGTTGCAAGCGATTTCAGTTTCTTCCTGTTTTTGGCAGTTTCTTTTTTTGAAACACCAGGAAGTCGTGCCGCTGATTTTTTTGGAGACAAATTTTCTGAGATTGTAAAACTTTTTTGTGCTTGAGCGGAAGTAGATGGTTGGTAATAAGGTGGCACTGGATTAATTATTACGCAGTGACAGTGGGTAATGCTTGCATCAGTTTGGGAGCAAGATGTGTTCTGAATTGATTTAAGAGCCGATGAATAGGAAACGCCAATTTTTGGAGTTCTATCATTCACAATTTTTCGGGCTTCCGGGAAAGTTATGTTATTTTTTATCTTAATGGAAATTATTTCTTTTTCCAAGATCCATTTAGGGCAGGATTTGGAAAATGCAGCATGGGAGCCAGAACAGTTGACACATTTCAGAAAGTCAGATGTGCAAGCATTCATTTCATGGCCTGATTCTGCACATTTACCACAAATATGCAAATTGCTTCGACAACCTATTTGTGAATGTCCATACCTCTGACATTTAAAACATCGTAGAGGATTGGGGATGTAAGGTCGAATTTTGCAATTAATATAACCGCCTTTGATGGATTTAGGCAAAACCGGCGTTTGAAATGTAAGAACAACATGTTGCGTGGGAACAAGTCTGTCACCTCTTCGAATATTAATGCGACGAGCGGCACACACATTTTGATCTCGTAGCTCTTCCAAAAATTCTGCTTCAGAAACCCCTATAAAATCGGGTTCGGAAAGTACGCCACGTGACATATTCATTGTTTTATGGTACGATGCTTGTATTGGAAAGGAACCCAGTGTAGTCATTTTACTGATCTGCAATGCTTGTTTTTCGGACACCTGCAATAGTAGATCACCAGAGCGTAACTTTTTTATATTTTGTACCTCACCAATAGCAGATAAAATAAGTTTATTAATGAGAAAAGGAGAAATGGAATTAAAAGTGCTAGGTGTATGAATGACCATGTAACGAGTAGTAGATTTGGCTTCGACGACGTTAGACCCCATAGAACTTTGATAGTGATTCGGGTCCGGCGGCATCGCCCACCACGGAGCCCAACAAGGGAAGGTAGTTGCCGGCTCTGGAAATTTTCCAACCTCGACACTTGCCATAAATGCTGACCGGAACCTATACGCTGAGAGTCACCCCCGGGGACAGTGACCACCCTTAACGCCAAGCCCAAGAAGTGACCCCTTCGCTTGATCCCCTTCAGCAGCCCAGTCAAACATCTGGGATACCGGCCGATTGATACATCAGGGACAAAATGTACCACCCGTCTAAAGGGTCGCCACGCACGGCAAACACGTGGGGGTTTTGGCTGTCCATGAGAAGCAAGAAGCAAACAGAGCGGCGACAGCTTCTCATGGAGAGCTCCCTCGCTTACCGTCGAGGGATGGAAGAATGAAGAAAACAGAAGGGGAAGGGGGGATTTAAAGAGAGAAAAGGGACAGGGGAGAGTTGGAAGAAAGAGTAAAAGATCCCTGGGTACCTCGGGATTGGGACACCCGTACCCACCTAAAGAAGGTGGGCCCCTGAGGGGAAGTCTATGAGTTTTGTTTGTGATATGCTAATAACTAGTTGAAATTTCAATTAATTTTGGGTTATAGCATTAAGCATTATCTTTCAAAGAATACCTTTATGGATTACGGATTTCAGTATAATAAACAATCACGTGATATAGCAATCTTTCTAAATAATTGTTTAGATCAATTTGTGCTTAGAATTGGAATCAATATCATAATTTCTTTATTTCTTAGTATGTCACGGAAATAACGAGTTATCCTTCAAAATCGCTTCGATTCAGAATGAAATGATATACGCAAAAAAACGTTTATATGATTTCGCTGTTTATCAAAAAAAGAAAACAATCAATTTTTAGTGCATTAAAATATTGCCAAAACAGTTACATTTTTTCTTAATATATTTAAAAGCTAAAATATTTTTACAAGGAACAAAAAGAACAAATTAAATAGCTTCGTTTGTATGATATAAATGTTAACTTTATAAGAAAATTATATCAACAGAGCTTTGAAATTATGCTGAATGTCATAAAAAGAAAACTTAAGCAATTCGATATGCTTATTCCTATATTAAATGCTCTTGGTATACGCCTGGAATGCTTACGGATAAGCAGGTAAGATTTCACAGAGTTTTCCATATGACGTCAATCTTTATTAGATTCATAGCGCTTATAGTCCCATTAGTATCGTTTAAAGATGACTTTGTAAATACATACAACGACTTTCGCTACTACAAGTAGGTCGTATCTCTAATCATTAAAGAAATTGAAATTTTTGCAAACTGGTTTTCTTTGTACATAAAAAGATCTAACACAGAATGTTTGTTAAAAGTTTTTGAAAAAATGAATATAAATGAAGCAAATAAACTTTCTCACTTTAAACTCACATTTAATTGCTTCACAATAGTGTTTTCAGTTTTATGCATATCTCATTAAGGGCTAATCTGCTGTGTACTTGCCACAAACAGATCTGAAACTGAAAAGTGGTTTGGAAGCTTCTTTTTGAATACGAATTTAAGTTCAAATTTCTTTATCAAACTGAATATTGTTTTATTATACTATTTTTCAACAAGAATATTCCGATTATTTTTTCCTTTACTTTTAACTATGGTGTACATCCAGTGCTGTGTAATACTGAGCCGCCTCATAAAGTATTGCAAAGAAAACCTACGAATCTCAAAACACTCCACTAGCCATCAGAAAGTGCTTCAGCGCTTCATTCATGTTTATAGTTTTTTGCAGTGAAATGGTCGTTATTGACTAGAGCAGCATTCTCTCTACAAATATTTTGGATGCTATCTTCGCATTTTACAGTTATTTTTTATTAGCTTCTAAATTCTTTGGTTTTTAGGTTTTTCTGCTTCCGTATTAGATATGAAAAATGGATTATTTGGTATTACAAGGTATTTCATTCTTTGTCGTTATATTTTATGCGTCTGAAATAGAGAGGGAAGATAGAAAATTAAAATGTAAAATGAAATATTCTGCATTTCGGCTGAAATTATTAGAAGAAATTAAAGAATGTAGTAAAGCACTTCTCCATTTTGTCAATTCAAGATATCTTTTGATTCTCACAGCCACAGATGTTGTTCATTTTGCAAAAGCCTTGCTTCTTACTTCTGCTAGATTTCTAGTGACCTGCAACTTTCTCGTTCTACAGCTAAATGTACCTTCGTAATGCAAGAGGAATCTGAATGCCCATTTCTATAGCACAATTTGTTGAACTTTCCCTACATAAAAGTTCGATTATTAATATAATTCAGATTATATAAATTCATTATTAAATTACAAAATAATTTTTCATTGTTGGAAACAACATTTTCCTATAGTTTTTTTTGGCGGATTTACTCTCAAGGCTTCAATATCCTTCCACATTTTTCAAAAGTAGTAAAAACGAATAGAGACAACTAATAGTGAAACAAATATAAAATTTAATCCAATGAAGAATTTAAAAAGAAGAAAACAATATATTCTGACGAATTGGAATTTGCTTATTATTGAAAATAAAAGTGGTTAAAAAACATTTCGGATTTAACACACTGAGAATATATTAGATGTACAACTTTGCTTCTTCCATTTTTTGATACATGTTTTTAGCGGTAATAGCGGTATTGTCTTTAACTGGGCCTATTTAGGCAGATAAAAAAAAATGTAATACAGTAAATTTGAACATCTGTGAACATTGCGACCGCACCAAATTAAATGAATTTATGATTTTATCATATATATATTCTTGATAGAAGCTGGTCAGTTTCTGAACTAAATTCGTTTTACTTGCGGGATTTTTTTATTTTCTGGTTCTATTTCACGAAAACTACGACTGAGACACATCAAATGCTCTCAAATACTTATGGTGAGTCTGTTTTTATTGAAAGAATATGTCGTGAGTGGTGTAACGCTTCAAGAGCTGTGATTTTGACGTCGAAAACCAGCAAGAAGGTGAAAGAGAGAAAATTTTCGAAGATTCCGTAGTGAACACATTACTTTATGGATACTCGTGTCAAATGCAAAAAGAACCGGCAAAATCAGTGGAAATGATACACCGTGTCATTTCAAATTATCTGAGTGTTTTGAAAATAATCCAGATATAAAGAAATTGAGTTCCGTAAAAAGTGAAACAGAGTGCTACAAAGTGTGTAAAAGTGAAATTTTGAACAGCCTGTCTTTACTTGTAAACAGCTCTTTCAAAAACAAAATCGGAAAGGGTATCTATATATCTTTGTGACCGACGACAAAAAATGGTCCACCACTATAATCTGAAGCGCAGAAAATCGTGGGGAATGCTCAAACAAGGCCTCTACATCAACGTCCAGGGCGAATTTTCTCGGTGCCAAAGTTATGCTCTGCGTTTGGTGGGACCAGCTCGTTATGATACATTATGAGCTATTAAAAACAAGTGAAACCATCACAGGAAATATGTTTCGGATGCAACTGAAGCAACATTGAAGGAGCAAAGAGACCAGTATAAAAAATGACACAATAAATTTATACTGCAACATGACAATGCTTGATCATAAGTTTCAAGACATACTTGGAAACTCTAAAATGGAAGGTGTTACTTCACCGCCATACTCTCCATACGTCGTTCTTTCCAACTACCACTTGTTTCGACCGATAACAAATGGCTTATCTGGTCTTATGAAAAAAATCCAAAAAAGGATCGATTTGTGGTTCTTCTTAAAATACACGCCGTTTTTCGAGATATCCGACAATTTCCAAAAAGATGGGAAATCATTTATTCAAAATCATCCATCACCATTCATTGATTTTTCATGTTACTATGAGCTTTTGAATTACCTGCATAGAAATAACATCAAAAGTACTTCATTAAGTGAGAAAAATTCAAATTCATTGGAAATATTAAGAAATATTAAGCCCTAATATTTATTGGAAAAGAAACATAATCTATGTATATATAATAGAATGTCTGTAATTTATTTGTTCGTTTGAGCCTTCGATACCAGTTTATTGTACTAATAGTAAAATCATACTTTTTAAAAGAACATCATAGACATTTCATTTTAGCTTTTTATTTCCTTAGGTCAGATTGTTGGTCTCTTTTTAACTTCGTATTACCTAAAATTGAGACATTTTTTTTTTCTTTTTACCATATTATCAAGCTCAAAGACAAAAGAGCCTTTAAATGGCCTTCTTTTGACGTGGTGAATCTCCTAAAATTTAATCTCTTAAAAAAGTTGGTATGAACCTAAAAACTCAATGTTTCTCAAACGGCTAATAATATATTATCAAATTCTATATATAAGTTAAGACTGCAAAAAATTGCTTTTTTACTAAATAAACATATAGATACATGGTTGTTGATCTGAAACTAATACTTTTGAATACATTAATATTAAAGACTCTCAAATTCTACATTTTTCGGATTTAGATTAAATATTTCTCTTCCAATTCCTCAAATCATACTTTTTTTGAAAATTAAATCCCTCAACTGACTTATAAGAGAGTATTGTTTTCTATTGAAATACATTGCACTGAAATCTCGTCACTAACAAGGGTTAAACTTCCCCAGTATCTCAAGATCTAACATATTGTTTACGACGGGACGTCTCAGGTGTTGAATTCCCTTCAGTATTTACTTTCTCTAACATTCACACTGCTTCTACAAACAAAAACACTCGCCAAATTCTTTCACATATTGGACATCTTTTTTATCACAAAGGAAAGTTTTGCGCGGATCGAAAACAAAATTATTTATTTACTGAGCTCAAATATGTCTCTTTTCAAAGTATTTACAAATAACTTCATGAATATTAAGTTATAATACTTTCTAGACAGTAATATCAATATTTATTATTATTATTATTATATACTGCTGAATATACATATTGTACAAAAATACTAAAGACACTTGTTTATTAAAAAGCTCTATTTTATCACGATTTACAGATTACATACAATCATCTTAATTTTTTGAATAATTTCTTGAACAAAAACAATTTTAATTACAATATTACTGCATTATACAAGTTATACGACTAGCACTTTCTAAAAGAGGGGGGGGGATGCTACAAAATTTTAAAAATAGTTAGATATATCTATTTCAGTTTATTTTAGATATTATTTGTTTGTGATAGAAAGGTAATTTATTTTTTCTATAAATTGCTACTTGCATACATAAGTTTTTTTTTTTTGCCATATCACTGAATGCAATTTTTTTGAAATTTTTTATTGTCTGCGATGGCCAGCTGCCACAACCTAAATATTTGTTTTGCTTTATTTCAATTATAAAAAAATTAAAGTTCATTATTCAGAAAATATTTCTAAAAAGGAAATTGAATCATACATTAAAGGCATGCATTTAAAAAAACATGAATTATAAATATGGTAAGTATTCTCTGCGATATGATGCTCCCCATCCTTTTGACGGTCTCTCTAACAGTTGGAGTGATCAGCCCATCAGACTAGAAAGAAGATTTAAATTACAACTCTGGAAGAAAAAAGATCAATAAAAACTCGAAAATGGAATTCTTGAGTAAAATAGATCCCTCAACGAAAACCAGGTGAACCACGCAAGGTGAAAAAGCATCGTCATTCGTAGAATTCCAGCGACGCGGTTGGATCTGAAGACGCTATGCCACGGGAGGTAACCCGGCAGAGTCGGCAAGCAAGCGGCCGAGCCAGCACGGAACCATCTTCAGAGTAACGGTGAATCAAGGAGCCGTAACGTAACATCAAATTGCCTCTCATACCGGGGATTTAATTCTTTTAAAAAATTTTCACAGGAAACTATCCTTGTCGACTAAATAATATTAAGCTTATTTTGGTTGAAGAAGAATGCAGGTTCGGAGACATTGAATAGAATTTTACATTTTTAAATTAATTTTAATATCCATTCCGGGAAAGTATAATTATTTACAAGCAGAGACGCGAACAACGCACGTCCACCACAGCGCGACACAAAAGCAGAAGTAAGGAAAGGACGAAACAAATGATCACTAGTCTTATATAACATGGGATTTCCGGCCACGTGGTGATTGAATACACGTGTTGACTTTTGACGAGGGCAACGGAGGGATCATTTTCACTTCACATGTGGAACTGATGGCGCAGTAATTTTTACACAGCTTCATTCGTGGAATGGGATCAGGAAACAAGAGAACACTTTAGAATGACCCCGACATGGGCCGAATTAGGCAAAATATTTAGGAAATTAATTTGGATTAAATTAGATTTTAAAATACCATTACATATATACATATCATTACAGATTTGTAACAATATATATATATATATATATATATATATATATATATATATATATATATATATATATATATATATATATATATATATATATATATATATATATATATATATATATATATATATATATATATATATATATATATATATATATATATATATATATATATATATATATATATATATATATATATATATATATACAAAAGTATTAGAATCAAGTTAATAGGAAAAACAAAAATCGAATAAAAATTAAACCAAAAAAATTATTAAAAAAATATTAAAAAAGAATCCGGCCTGAAGACTTTTTCAAGGGTCACCCTCAGGCAGGGATTCAAATAAAGGGATTTTTTCTGTGAGGACAAACAGACATAAGTCTAATAATGATTCCACGTGACCCGAAAATCCCCTGAAATTATGCTCAAGAGATATACCATTTTAACAGAAAGGAAATACAAAATAACAAATTAGAAAAAAAACCACAAAGTAAAAATACAATATAAACAATAACAATAAAAACAAAAACAGCATTAAAATTAAAATTAAAAACGAAAAGGCCAAAACATACCATCCAACAGTGAAGTAAACTTAAAACAATCGATTGTGATTTCCTGTTTTTAAAAGTTAACGGTAAATTATGTAAACAGAGGTAGGCACCCAGCGCCATCTATTGAGTGATCCAATATGCAAGTAAAGTTCTATTTTTATTCAAGCCAAAATATTAATCCCAAACCATACCTTGTTTAATTAAAAAATTGACATTACAGTAATTTTTAGGAAAATCATTTTTAATTAAATTTTTAAGGAGGATATTTGATGCTTCAATATAAGAATTTTTATTATTGCAAACCCTTTTGATCCTGTTAACTTGTGAGAAAATTAGATTTTTGAAAATTTTAGAGTTTAGATTGGAATGGTAGTTACATAGTTTTGTTATTTTAAAGTTGAAATCATCCCTTTTATCGTATATACCAACTATTGTTTTATCATTAGCAATTTCGATTTTTAAATCCAGAAAGGTAGCCTCAAGTTGATTTATATTTGTATCTTTTAGAATTAAATCTTTTGGATAGCAATTAGTAATAATATTAGTATTGTCGAAGTTAATCAAAAGTAGGTCATCAATATATCTCCACCCGTTTATTAAATTATATTTAATTATTTTTTTCTCATAGTAATGCAGGAAAATATTAGCTAAAGCACTTGAGAAAGCTGTCCCCATTGGAATGCCCTTGACTTGTTTATAAAAATTAATACCATTAAACACGTAATTTTCAGTAATATTAAAATTACGTAACTCAAGCCAGTTATTTTTAGGAATGATATTTTCATTTAAATATTCGTCATATATAAAAGTGCAGACCTTTATTAATTTTTCATGAGGTAGATTAGTGTATAAATTTTCGAAATCAAAAGTATTAAGTTTATTAATGTTGTTATCTTTAAGAAAATCCAATACTTCTTTGTTACTAGAAATAATAAAGTTGTCTTCATTTTTTATTTTGTCCAGGATAATTTTTAAGTATTTAAAGAAATGTTTACCCTTATAGTAATTATAGCTGCCAGTGCTACAGGTTACGAATCTGAATTTTAATGGATTTTTATGAAATTTAACTGTTGGGAATAAATAAGGATAGTTAAGAGAGCAAGTCTTAGTTTTGGTTTTTTTTGCGAAAGCTAGCATTCTTTTATCTAATTCCTTTTTCCCGGTGTTCTTTAACATATAAGTTGCATTAGAGTTATATTCATTAATTAAAAGTTCTTTATAATAATATTTACAAATTAAACAGAAATTATTTGCTGATTTATCTATTACTGTAATAACATATTTTTCTTTTAAATTTTTTATTTCATTTTTTAATGTTTTACTAAAATAAATCCCACGTTCTTTAGATCTGTCAAAATCAGTATTCAATTTTATTTTAATTTCCTTTAAAATTTTCACTTTCCATTCCCCGAAACCTTCCGCAGGCCAGTGGTATTTTCTAGATAATTTGGCAATAAAAACATCCAAATCATTACCAATAGAAATCAAAATTTTGTTATGGTTTATTTTTTCTCTTAATCTAAATTTTGTTCCTCTTCCCATCAAATCTCTTAAAGAGTTGGATTCAATAATTTTTAAATTACCTGTAATAATATGACCTTTATCAATATCTATAAAATCTTTATATTTTTCCTTGTTACAGTAACAATCTGTTTTATTTATTTTATCTAAATTTTTGCTATAGTAATTATAATTACAAATTTTTTTCTTTAAAGTTGAAGTGTAACTAAACGCTATTGATACAGTAGTTTTATCTGCAAGAGGAAAAAATATATTATTATTATGTATAATTTTGGGTAATTTTAGATATTCGAAGTAAATATCCAAGAATTTAATCACACAGTATTCTTTGTAAACATTATTTTTATTATTAAAAAGTAAATCGTTTTTTCCAATGTTAAGTTTACATTTAATAAGATCTAGAATAATACATTTAGTGTACGAATTTTTAAACTCTAATTCCCCGAATTTATTATTTAAAAACCATTTCATTTTATTATTTCTAAGACCAAAAATGTATTTCCTAATTCTGTGAATGTTTTCACTATTGTGTTCCAGATTACAGTAATTTTGAAATTCCTCAAATATAATTTGAAAATTGCCTCCTTTCCCTTTACCTCTTTTAAATCTTTTAGAAAAGTTATCTTTATTTAGAAAATTTTTAAAAATGTTAAATTTGTTATAAATGCAATTATTGTTTAAATCTGCATAACCTTCCCCATTTAATTTACTATTGAGACCATAAGGAAATAAAGTTTTCAGGTTGCAAATATAAATGTTTTCCAGATCTAATCTTTTGTTTAATTCGTTAATATTGTCTTCTAGAATGTAGATATTAATATTGTTAAAGTTATGGTTTTGAAAATGCTCCAGTTCGAAGTCAGTGGTCCTATTTTTTATGAAGTTTTTTATATCGGATCTGTGATTGTTAATTCTTAAATTAAGCTCGGTGCTAGTTTGGCCAATATATTTTAAATTACATTCTGAACAATTAAGGAGATAAATCAAATTTTTGTTTTTACAGAATGTTTGTAATTTTGAGTTTTCATTTTTGATCTGTTCCTTATCTGCCAAAGGACATGTCCTACACTTTCCGTTTCCACAAATTTTATATTTTTTTGTATTTTTAAGATTTTTTAAACAAAACAATTGTGTCAGTAATTTTTTTCTCCGTGAATGCTCCTGACACAAAGCTATCCACAGTGCCCCTTGGTAGAGCGCGCGACGGGCCATGCGCTATGATAAATTCGTTATTAACTTTTTGCATAGTTTAATTTATTTATTAAAATGAAAATATATCTCCTAAACGCCAAAAACAAGGAATTCTCGAAAAAGTAAAATCAGGAAAAATGATCTGAAAATTCTTAAATGTTTTAGGCAATACACCAAAAAACCTATTGAACCCCCCACCACCACCAAAAAAACTATTAAAAATATTTAATTTAATTTTTTTTTTTTTTTTTTTTTTGCAGTTCGTGGAACAGCGCACCTGCAGCTAAATTCCAACCAAATGCAAGAACGAGTAACCAATCTAAAGTAAGAAAAAGTTTGAAAACGAAACTAAAATGAAAACGAAACAAAACAGTTTCGAAATCGCAACTAAAATTTATTACCTATTTAAACTAAAACCAAAAAGGAATATATATATATATATATATATATATATATATATATATATATATATATATATATATATATATATATATATATATATATATATATATATATATATATATATATATATATATATATCGTGGAATGGGATCAGGAAACAAGAGAACACTTTAGAATGACCCCGACATGGGCCGAATTAGGCAAAATATTTAGGAAATTAATTTGGATTAAATTATATATATATATATATATATATATATATTAAGAATAATCATTAATTTTTTTCAGTGCATTTTAATAAAAATACCTATTTCCGAAGAATAAATTTATTTTAAAAATTATTCATTAGTTCATACAGAATACTTTTTTTTTATTTTCTTGTCATGTCATTCCTATGGTCACTTTTTTCGTATTCGTTGATTTCGTAATGAGCATTTAAATAACAAGGCTTGTTTGATGTTATACTGATATAGGCTTTCCGATATGCATGTCTGCAAAGTTTATATACTGCTAAAGAGTCTCTTTCACATCCATTGAAATTCTCAGGGATTTTTGTACCATAATTTTTAAAATTAGTACATAATTGTTTTTTGCAGTCTTAAGTAATTATTTTAAACTAATGGTGTACATTAGTGCAATCTTGATCTTAGTACATCCAAGGTAAATACCATTGCATCTTGCATAATCCCAAGTCCTTCAACATTCGTAGATCACTCAGATTGATTGATCAGATTGGTAGATTGAGAACGGTCTGGTAGTTTTCTATCCAAGATCATGGCAGTTATGTAAGTAGATTAACGAAGTAAGGATAAAATTCTAACCCAAGGAAATTAATATTTGAAATGAAGTGAACACACCGAGATGAATTGAGAAGTCATATTAGTAATCATGTTTTGTTATTTTTACTCTTCTGATTCACTGCCACAGCATCCAAATGATATTCTTCTAGATTTTTGTTGTTCTTATTTCTAGCGTGAAAATCTATCATCAATCTTTGAAAAAGATTTCCTCAAGTAATTGATCGAAAAAAAGTCATTAAAAAAATTATTCATTAGTATCAGATGCACTAAAAGATCTAATTAGTCATTAGCAACCAAATTATTTTTCCATCTCCACATATATTGAGCTAGCCTATAAAGCATTGCATTGAAAACCCAAAATCTCAAAGCACTACATCAGCCAGCAGACTATGCATTAATGTTTTATTCATGACTAGCCGCCTTTTGCGACCAGCCGGTTCGCAAATCTTAATGTTCGTTAAAATTTTAATAATTAAATATTTTATGCAATTCCTACTTTTAATAGATTCTTCATCAAAATATTTTAAAACTTCAAATTTTTATAGTCATATAATTCACTCATAATATTATAAAGGCCTTCAGTCATAATGTAATATGTATCTCTCTAATTTTCTGTCAGCTTTTCTGTCAGAATTTAAGCTTTGAATTAAAGTGGAAAGGATTAATCTGCAATTAATATAATAATATTTTTTACTGAAACAAAGCATTTTTTTATAATATGATTACTGAAGACAGAGTCACTGAGCGTTTAAACTTTATGGGCACTAAAGAATATATTTCTTAATTTATGTAATATCTCAAGAATTTGTCAACAAAATTTCTCAGATTCATCATGAGCAGATCGATTAATTAACAATGTTTAATTTTAAATGCATCAAACACTAAGAAAATAAAACGAATCGTTTAAAATAATCGGTTGAAAGCATGTTAAAAAAACCACTTAAAAAACGATGTACTTAAAATTATAAGCATATACAAAAAATATATAACTAACATAAATACAATTTAAATACAAAAGCATACAATTAATCTAAAAATAATTTAAATCAAGTGCACATCCGTTGAAAATCAGAACACAATCCGCATGCGTGAATTTTCAACGCCAGTTATGGTAACGCAAATGCGTGAATTTTTCTACGCCAGTTGGGGTAACGCTATGCAGATTAGAACTTTTTAATTTCTTTTATTCTGGTTTATTTTAGTTCAAAAGTACTTCATAATGAATCTGAAAGACCGATTAATTAACGATGTTTAATTTTAAATGCATCAAACATTAAGAAAATGAACAGAATCGTTTGAAGTAATCGGCCGAAAAATGTTAAGCCTAGCCTCATTAGCGTGGGGAATAAACTGAAGCCTTACTCATTTGGCGGTGGGGAAAATGAAAAGATTTTTTTTGGCGAGAAAGTCGGTTTTTAATTAATAATTAAAATCCTAATTAAAAATTTAAAAAGGGACTCCAGGTGCACATTCCCGACCTCCAAGGTATACATGTACCAAATTTGGTAGCTGTAGATCAAATGGTCTGGCTTGTAGAGCGCCAACACACACACTCACACAAATTGAGCTTTATATAAGTATAGATTATGGCTTTTGCAGTGAATTAGTATTATTGACTGAAGTATCTTTCTCCCTACAAATATTGTGATTGCTGTTTTCTCATTTTACAATCATATTTAATTTCTACATTCTTGGTTTCTGTTTCAATATTAGATTGTCTCTCTCTATTCGTAATGTATTATTAAATAGTTGCAAATTAATTTCTAATATCCCCTTAAACATCGAATCTTATCTTTCAAAATATCATAATAAATTATCAATTCAATATAATAAACAAACACATGATAAAAAATAAATTTTTTCTTCATAAAATCGTCCATACTGTTTAAATTTTTTGTTTATTTGTGCTTGCAAATTGAATCGATATATACTTGTTTTATCTATGCGCATGTCACAGAAATAATTAATTACACCACAAAGAGAAATCGTTTCGAATAGCAACCGATTGAATTACACAACAAAACGTTACATGTTTTCTCTGTTCATCAAAATTCTGGAAGACTTTTAGATGTAACTAAACCATCTACAAAAACTGTAAAAATACTGAAAATATTTAAAAACTGAAATATTTTCAAGGACAAATTTAATGCAAATTTAAATACAATTATATATACATTGAATTGATTGAATGTTTATATTATATATATATATATATATTGAATTCATAAGCAAGTTATATAAGTAAATGTTTGAAATCATGTTGAAATTCTTCAAAAAGAAACTACAGCAATCCAATATACTTATTGAAATATTATATGTTTTTGGAACGCCTGGAATGTGTATTAATAAAAAGAGAAGAATTCTCAAATTTTTGCATGTGATGTCAATCTTTAGTAGATTCATAGCGCTTATAGTTACATTGATTTCATTTGCGGATGACTTTGTAAATTTATGCATGGACTTTTATTGTTACAAATTGGTAACATCTTTAATCATTAGAGAAATTTCCCTTGCGGTAAACTGGTATTCGTTATACTTAAAAAGATATAGCACAGAATGTTTGTTAAAACTTTTTGAAAATATGATTACAAAGGAAAGAAATAAATATGCTCACTTTAAACTCATATTCAATTGCCTCACGATAACATTTTCAATATTATGCATGGTTCATTTAGGACGAATCTGCTATACATTTGTCACAGACAGATCTGAAACTGAGAAATGGTTTCGAAGTATGTTTTTGAATGCAAAATTTGCTTCAAGTTTCATTGTCAAGTTGAATATTGTTCTGTTATACTATTTATTAACAAGAATATACCGATTGTTTATTCCTTTACTTTTAACCATTATGTACATCCAGTGATCTATGATATTGAGCCAGCTTATAAAACATTGCAAAGAAAAACTAGTACGAATCTCAAAGCATTCCTCCAATCAACAGAAAGTGCTTCAATGCTTCATTCAGGATTATAATCTTTGCAGTGAATTGGCCGTATTGACTGAGGCAGCATTCTCTCTACAAATATTTTGGCTGCTATCTTCGCATTTTACAGTTATATTTTTATTAGTTTCTACATTCTTTGGTATTTATGGTTTTTCTGCTTCCATATTAGATGTTGAAAATGGATTATTTGGATTATTACAAGGTATTTCATTCTTTGCCGTTATTTTTTATGCTTCTAAAGTAGAGAGTGAGGATCGAAAACTGAGATCAAAAGTGAAAGATATTGCTTTCCGGCTGAAATTATCAAAAGAGACTAAAGAATGCAGTGAAGTACTACTCAATTTCCTCAATTCAAGGTGCTCTTTAATTCTCACGGCTTCAGATGTCGTTCAGTTCACGAAACGCTTGCTTCTTACTTCAGCCGGATTTCTCGTAACCTACAACTTACTCGTTCTACAGTTGAATACACCTCAGTAATGAAATCGGAATCTAACTGCTTAGTTTGTAATACTATCTGCATTCAGATTCATTGTAAACTGTTAATAAATAGAACTCATTCTTTAGAATTTTAATGCTAGCTATTCATCCCATTATTATGCTTATTTGAAATACATGTGCTTTAAGAAAACGCCGTAGACAATTGGTCAATTTCAAAATAAAATTCACATTTTATATTCTAAAATTATAAAGCAATTATAAAGCAATAGGAAATGGAAGTTTACAAGGCGAAACATTTAAGTACAATAAGCACACAAAGAAAAAACGCATATTTAGAAACGTGACAGTAAGCCTGCATCGTGGAATAGAAAGAAATTCAAATTTAATTGAGGAAAAGGAGTTTGCTGGAAATAAAACGTGAAAAAATATTAACAGATTTATTTTTATAAGAAATAAGGAGAATATTTAATGCAATTTATTGTACTATGTAGAATTTCAATAAATGATTCTATACAGCATTGAGCAGGGAATCCACATATCAGCCATGAACCTAAAGTTTTCCTCAACAAAAAGACAAAGACGAACATATCTACATTGTGCTGCACATATATCCTGAGAATAAGTAGTGGAGTGTAGCTATTGACAATATTGTCTGCACACATGTGCAAGAGGAAGATTGCGCATATGTTGATACAGTGGACAATAGCAAATTCTTGTCTCGATGGGTATCGAGACAAGTACTTGCTACTGTACTGTTTCTGCGCATGTGTGGTCTTATTGGATGGTTTGTAGCTGGCTGTGTGTAAACCCACCATCACAAAAAGAAAATCTGAGCTAACTCTCAAAAGACTAGTAAATGTTTCATTTAAAGAACATTCACTTCTCTTAAATGAAACATTTACTAGTCTTTTGGATTGTAAAGCCTGCCTTTCAGAGGCACCTTAAAATAGTAGTTTTTCTTATCTCTTCATGAAATTTATTAATTATTTGATCAGTAGTGCTACGCAGGATGTTGCTGTTGTAAGAAAGTTGTGTCAATACCCCAGATCATGACATTGTTCCAGTCATGCTAATTTAATCCTTTTATACTCGTTTAAAATGCAGTTGGACAACTCTGCTGTTAATATCTAATTTCTTTGCAATTTTGATTACTTTGTTTTTCTTATGATTACTAAACTCACAAGAATAGTAATCAAATGCTTTCATTGTTATTTTGATTTGTATTTTATCATGCTTTTAAGTAAGTTGTCATTGTTATCAGACAGGCTTATTCAAGATTTTATTTTTACTCATAAATTTATTTAAAAAGAAAGTTAGCGGTTATATTTTTTATGATACTTCCTTCACCAAGCTTACCTTAAATGCTATATATATATATATATATATATATATTTCTTTTCAGAATTCATATAATCTGGATGTGGAATTATTGGAATTTCGAAATTTTGTTGCATTTTACAATCATAAATAAAAATAGAATTCAATCAAACGTATTTTTATTGTTGAATTTATTCAAATATTCCTCACCAGTGAAAATATTAAAGATATTGCGGCATTGAAAAGAGATAGTGAACTCTCAATGGCCGAATTGTCATAGCATGGATCTCATAATCAAGAGATCGTAAGTTCGAATCCCGCTAGAAACAATGCAATTCACAGTCTGAGTAAATATTTAATTCTTTGATTTTATGTTTTCCTTTATTTCATGTTACAGAAGATTCCGACATTTCTTTAGTTTACCAGACAAGTGTTCTGGACTTTTCTTCAGTCTTCAGAAAAGTATTCTGGAACTTTCCCTGCTAGTATAAAAGCAGAAAATCTGTCAGTTACTGTGTTCTCAGTTCAGAGTTGAGTTAATAAATTGGTTTAGCTTTACTTTTTGTGTGTGCCATTGAGTTCCATACTAAAGAACCCACGTGACAAAATAAATTGTATACATGTTACCGTGACTATGATTAAAAGTTTTAATCTTTGAATAGATAGTGTTTTGAATTTTAAAATAGATTAAAACTATTATGATAATAATTTCAAAAGTTGAATTCAGGAAATATTTAATTTTTAAATATAAAAATATCATTTAAAAGAATCAATTATAACTAGTATTAAAGACTAAAACATTGTCATTCTTTTTTAAGATTATATATTTTTAGTTCAGTAATATCTCTCGGAGAAGATGATGAAATTCTATTTGTATGTGTTATATGGGCATAAAGATAAACCAAACTGAGGGACAGTTTAAATAATAAATTAATTGAATATATATTAATATATATACTCACTTATCATAATATATTTATCATAATATATTAATTAATTGAAATTCAATATTTCGCGTTTAGAATTTCTAAGTAGTATTGAATTTTAAAATTATAACCTAAAAATAATCTTGAAATCATCGCTATTTGGTTTTTTTTTTTGTTTGTTTTTTTTTACTTTCTAATTATAAAATAATGTTCTTAAAGTTTTGGCTGCTAAATTCATTGGCCTTTCGTCTACAAGCATTTTGCGCTAATGATCGAAGACCTCTAGAATACAATAAAAACTGCACTGTTCCTAGTTAAAAAAAAATTATCTTTTTTATATTTCAGATAACATAAAATATGAATAAAGAATTTTTTATAAAATATTATTTGAAAATTCAAAACAGTATTTTTTTTTGATAATTTTACAATAAAGTATTCAAATGAAAACAATTCATGAATACAGAAAAGTCCCACAATGAAATTTTGGAAAGCAAAGCAATGGAATTAAAGATGGAAATCACCAATAAAGAAAAATATTTTAAAACAATGGAAGAATTTTTTTTAAAAACCTAAAAAGTAGAAAATATATATTTAGTTAAAATTGGTTTGTTATTGAAAATAGAAAATATTTATATAAAATTACTTACAATGATCTTAAAATGGAACTTTGAGGGAATAATATAAATGATTTAGTCCCTTCTATCAAAATTCGAGTTCGTAATATAGTCGGTATATGAAAGCATTTTAGATTAATTAGAATTTTGTGGATTTTAGTAGACAATTATTTTGTGGATTTTAGTAGACAATTAATTGCTTTCGAATGAAAAAATAAGATTTTTATCCAGTGAGTTTTTCATTTTAAAAGCAAATAGCGATTTATTTAAGAAAAGAAAATAACTTTAATATTATGCATGAAAATTTTCGAGATGTTTGGTTTAATTTATACTACAAATTAAATTCTGCTTAGTTTTTCACAGAATAAAATATGTACAAGCAGACATTTTTTAATATTATGGATTTTTTGCCAATCATTTTTATAATCAAATTTGTCAATTTTAGATCTTGTTTAAAAATTTAAGATCCACAAAAAGTTTTAAAGTTATTTGGTAAATGCAAAACTCATAAGAGAAATACCATTAAAAATTGAAATGCTTGAAAAAAATGTTAACAAAATATAATTATCAGCCTTTTATTACAAGAATTAAATAATTCAAAATGCGCTGTTTCGGTCTGTGTAAAAACTTTATGCCATAAAAATAATTTAATGAGGCAAAAATGAATAGTCATTCGATTTTATATTCATAATAATCTTAGATACCATCAAAAGTAATGATATTTCAGATCATTTCAATCATTGATGGGCAGTGCTAATTTTTGATTCAGTTCAGGACTGGATTCACTCATTAATACTAACGGATCATAACTCTACAAGATGAGTGACTTCTGATAAACTTCTCTTGATTCAGAAGTTTTCAATTCTTAACTACTAAAGTTATCTTATTACTTTCAGTATTATTAGTACTAATAATTTAGTATTATTGGTACTAAACTAAAGATTTGCTCTACAATCTATATGAATAAATTTATAATTTTGTTAGTTAATGTACCTTTCTCTTTCCAAAAAAAATTTTTAAAAGATAAAATATCGACAGTAATAGGATATATGAATTTAATTTTTTCACAAAAAAAAAACAATGGACCCTCACATCATTACATTAACTGAAATCTAATATTACAAAAGATTTGTTGTCTATGTGACAAAATGAGAAAAAAATATTTCTCGGTTTGAATTCTGACATTTATATATGCATCAGTTATGCTAAAAGCAATTATTATATGCAGAAAGTAATTTTCAAGCATTGATCATTCAAATCTACATTGGTATTATAATTCCAAACTCTGAATTTTATAATTAATCCTTAAGTTAGTTTTATGCAATTATGCTCTATCTTATAAATTATTAAATAAATTAACAAGTGTTGCAGATGATTTTCTTGCAGAAATTTTGAAAAGTCATTCGTATAAATTCTTTATTCAAATATATGACGATTATTCCAGTTCAAAATTTTGCTATGCTCTCTAAAAGATAAAAGTTTAGGTCAGTTTTTAGATTACTAACCCAGGTTTTTACCATATCCATCAATAATAAATAAAATCAATAGATCAAAAATTTTGTAAATTATTTTAGACCTTTCCATTCCTTTTCCATTAAACAAAATAACAGAATAAACATTAATAATTTCATTAAAAAATAGAGGAATTAAAGATGAAAAAAATTAAAGCCAATGGAAGAATTTTTTTAAAAAAAATCTAAAAGGAAGAAAACATATATTTAATTGTAGTTGAATTGTTTTATAATTGGAAATGAAAATTAGTTAAATAAAATGAATTGCAATGATCCTAAATTGGAACTTTAAGGAGGTATGAACTTTCTATTCCTTTTCCATTAAACCAGTTATTTATATCTTTTGTAGAAAAATCTAAAATCAGCTTTTCTTCATATTTACTTCTGTTATAATTATAGAAACAAAAAATATCACAACAGAAAAAAATTGACCCTCTTCAATACCTTAAAATAATTAATGAAATTTTTATGAAGAACTAACTTAGATTTATTGTGATAACCTTAAAGTATTTTTTTAATCATCAAAAATTACTTCGGAAATACTGCGAAAAGTTAAAGAATGACATTAACTTTTACATTTTTTTTTTCCTTTGTGTATAATGATGTGCTGGCTTTCTTTAGGAAGTGTGACTCTAATACGTCAATAACCATTTAAGAATTCAATACATTTCAGATTATTGCAACCCATTAAATATGAAACCTTTCTATTTCATTTTTCAAAGTGCACTGATACAATATAAAAAAGAATCGCTTATGCGGTATTGATTATTTTCTAATAAAAACATTTTTTCTCTATTCGTGCCTTTTTTTGAACTCTTAAATGATTTATGATTGAAATTAGAATCAATATAGAAATTATTTTCTACACGCATGTCACAAGTTCTACGAAGCGAAATCGCTTCTGTTCAGAAAGAAATAAATTTTCCAACAACACGCGAATAAGTTTCTTATTAACCAAAAAAAAAAAAAAAAACATATTTTTAAGACGTGTTATCTTACTGATAGCAACAATCTCAGTTTCTCCTCATGCATTTAAAAGCTAAATGGAAATAAATTACAGGGTGAATTGTTTTTATTACACACGGCAAATATATAAAAAAGTAATATGTCACTTTGAAATCATATTGAAATTCTTTAAAGAGAAATTGAAAGAAATTAACATGATTATTCCAATATTATATATCTTAGGAACGCCTGGAATGTGCATTGATCCAGAAAGAAGAATTCTCCAATTTTTATATGTGGTGTCAATCTTTATTAGATTCACGGTGATTATACTTACATTTTTATCATTTGCAGATGACTTTGGAAATGAATGCTCGGACTTCCATTGTTATAAACTGATAATAGGTCTAATCATTAAGGAAATTTCAATTATTGCAAACTGGTATTCATTGTACATAAAACGATCTAGCACAGAACGTTTGCTGAAGGCTTTTGAAAATATAAAGAGCAAATATGCTGAAGAAAAAATGAAACTTACTCACTGTAAAGTTATATTTAATTGTCTAGCAATAACGTCTCTTATTTTATGTCTAGCTCATTTTGGAAGAATCTGCTACATATTTTCTACAAACCGATCTGAAACTGAGAGGTGGTTCCAAAGTATGTTTCTCAATACGCTTTCAGCTCCAAATATCCATGTCAAGCTAATTGTTGTTGTATTTTACTTTATATTTACACGAATTTTCAAATTTTTTAGTCCTTTGCTTTTAACTTTATTGTATATTCATTGCTGTTTGATACTGAGTCATCTCATAAAGCAATGCACAGAAAAACTGCGAATTTCAAAACACTCATCCAATAAACAGATTGAGATTCAGTATTTCATTCATGAATATACCTTTTGTCATCAAATGGTAGTATTGACTGAAAATGCTTTATCTCTTCAAATGTTTTGGCTACTCTCTTCTCAATTTACAATTATATTTTTAGCAATTTCTGCATTTTTCAGTGTCTATAGCTTTAGAATTTTAGATGTTGAACATGGATTATTTAGTGCATTACAAGGTATTTCATTCTTTGCCATCATATATTATGCTTCTCAAGTAGAAAGTGAAGATAGAAAACTCAGATATGAAGTGAAAGATTTTGCTTTTCGTCTGAAACTATCAAAAGAAACTAAAGAATGCAGTGAAAACCTGCTCGATTTCGTCGAATCAAAGTGTCCTCTAATTCTCACTGCTTCGGGTGTTATTCAGTTTACAAAAAGCTTGCTAATTACATCTGCTGGAATACTCATAACCTATAACTTACTCGCTCTACAATTAAATGTCCCTCAGTAACGCAAACCACATTTGAATGCTGATTATTTAATAATTTCTGAATTGAAATTCATAAATAAACTTCTAACAAACAAAACTCAATTTTTGAGCATTAATACCAGCAAATTAAGTCATTGCTTTACGAGTCTGTTTGTAATGATTGTGCTTTTTAAACAAGTACTGAAGATTATTGGCTCAATTTTGCAGAGAATTTGATAATGAAATTCCATATTGCTGACGTGATGGCAATAAATATTGTACTGCGATAAGGAATAAGAAATTTCTCTAACATGCTGCATGCACCGTCAAACATATTGGTAAAAATGCAATTACCTTTTAAAAAATACTGCCAGTAAATCGAAAAATAGGAATCTTGCCAGAAGAAAAAAACTCTAAAAAACTTATAAAAGCGACTTTTCACAGAAAAAAAATAGCAGCTTTATATGTAGCTTTTTAAAACATTATGAAAAAACATCAGCAAATGCATTGTACAGAACATTGTATAAACCCATAAACAAACAGCCATTACTTTCTGTAACACGTAAATGTGAACATAAGACATGTAGTATATCATCAATGTACCATAACAATGGTTTAGATCTTATTTCTTTAGTATGTAATCCATGGAGCAATTGACCAAAATATTTGCCCAGATGTTCCTTGATATTTCCAAAATGTCATATCTATCTCTTTCCTTGATATTTCCATTGTTCAATTATAATTATTATTTTCAAACCCTACATTTTTATTTCCAAATCTTGAATAAAAGACTTAGCTGCTTGCATCATAGAAATCTGTTCAAAGAATATCGACCCAATCCTCTCTGACCTTTAATGTAGGCGAGATATTGCAAACTGATGCTACAATGAAACTCTCAAAAGTGAGACTCGTTCTATAAATCTTTGTTAGATAATCTTGCCCTTAAAATACGCCTTATAATAGTTTTAAAATATATCTGAATCTCTATGAATACATGGAACCTTCATTAACCTGTTTGCCCCGACTGGTTGTTATTCTTTCTGTAAGAGCATGCGACGATCGTTTTGGATACTTTATTGTGAGAAACACCTAAGAGTATGTGCCACATCCACCAAGATTGTTAAATTTTCTTTACATCTTTGTTTTGAATAAAATTTACTTTCATATAAATTTGTCATAATATTCAAAAATGAAATTAAAGTATCTTGTTATTACGAATTTCTATTTAAGATCTCAAGAATTAATGGTAATTTACCAATAAATAGGCTTTGAAAAGTTTATCAAATTGCTACTAATAAATTATTAATACCTACCGCCACTAATTCATTCGTCCTCCCAATACTTCCCTTCTTTTACTAAAATAGCTGAAACTTCTATTAAACACACGCCTAAAGATGTGCTTCATATCTTTCCTTCAATTATGTTCCTCCATTCTTCAGCAAAAATAATAACTTTTTACTACTAAACAATACTTTAATCTTCTCCTCCTTACATGCATACATTTCATCTATTAGCATGATAATGTTCATTGATTGTATATCATTAACAAATTGTACTAATGACATGTATATTCATTGATGTATTTTTAAAGTTGAAAAATGAACAATGCAATATGAAGTTTTTTCGGTCCTTTAATATAATCCAAATTTCATGATCAAATTTGAGTTGAAATCAGAAACTTGGCCCATCTCCGAAAAAACAAATTTGCATAGAAATAATTTAGTATTTAATGATTTGAGATAAGCTAACGGTAAATGTGTTATAATCCGAGAATTTATTTGAAGGCTGCATTGAAAAAAATGGACAAACTTTATAGTTCAGTTCTACTAGTCAGCTGTATATTCAGTTTAATCTTAATATAGCTACTTCAAAATGGATTGACTTCTTACACTATTTAATGCAATTTTACACATATTCCTTGGGTTCTCATACAGTGCGGCGGATAATTTTCTGCATTACATAAGGCGTACATCAAGTTTGAACATGTCACTAATTTGTATCCGCGCATAATACGATTGAATAATTACTTTTTTCTCAAATCTATTTCATTTCTTTTCTCTATTTTTGTCAACTTCAAATATAAGCAATAAATAAGTGCTTGAAATTGTTCTTCTGAACAAACAGAAAAAAATAGAAAAGTAAAAAAAAAGTCTTTAATTTATTGATCGTAATAAAAAAAAACTGTTCATTAAGCTGTATGAATATGCTCAAAATGTTTCACATAATAGACCATTGAATATAGTGCTTTCTAAATTCAATATTAAACATATAACAAAGGGTCACTAAGGATATATTTTTCAAAATTTCATTTGCCTTTACTTGAATAATTATTAATCGAAAATTTAAAGTTTCCCGAAATAACTTCAAAGCAAATTATTGCACAAAAATTATTTTATACCACTTTATAGTTTTAATAAAAATAACTTTAAGATTGTAGTTATTTTATTTCAATGCATTTTCTTCAATTCAAATAAATTTTATAAATTGTTGTTGTTTTTTAATTTTTAATTTTAACAGTATTTTTCTTTTATCCAACTGCTTGCAACAAAATAGCAAAATTGTTGATTATAATTGTCAATAATTAAACAGCTTTTATGGGACTGAGAAGGGAAAATATTAGATTTTTCAATTTATTACTGATTAATGTTTTAATGCGCTTCAAAACATTTCATGTTTTTGGTATGATAATGCTTTGTAAGTAGCATTTCTTCCATAAATTGCATGAATTAAAAATCATCATGAAACCAGGCCTGATGAGAACAAGACAGAAGATTTAACCCTGAAATGATTTGAAATTTCAATACTTTTCTACTTTTCTGCTAGTGAAAATAAATTTTATTTCATTTCTGTCTTATATTTAGGATGCATTAGCGTATAATGCTTATAATCATCTCCCCAATAAAAGAAAAAACAAGAAATCAGATTTATTTTTATAAAAAAGATACTATTCTTAAAATAAAGCCTTTCCATGTATTTTGGAATCTATTCATTTCAAATTGTTGAATTATCAGCAATTACCTGCCCTAGATAGTATATCAGATGAATTCCATTCGTTTTTAAATCTTTTCGACTATTGACATTTCAATTAAATTCAAACTACGCCCATTTTCTGTAATGAATAAAGCATACCACAGCTCAATTTACGAACAGAATATTGATTTGAAAATGTTTTTTTTTTTTCGTTAATAATAAATTCGTTAATATGCAATCAATTTTATTTATGAAAGTAACTTGAGTTTTTCCATTTACAAATTAGACATTTCTAATCTAACCTAACTTTTTAACAGCCTTCAAAGCAGACGGAGTCTATCTCAATTTAATCGATAAATGAATGGCACATATCATTGGTTTATTGATTCCTGATATTTTCAAAAATTCTTATTAATGTAAATATGTTTTTATAATAGATAATAGGAAAAACCAGTATTGTATTATCTTCTAAAACATTTCTTCATTCATAAACAGATATACTTTCTATAGATTTACAGTAAAATTTTGCAAACACTACAATTAAGTGCTTTCGAATAGAGTACTCCATAATCTTTTGAGTTTCACATCGTAAATTATATATGTGTGTCTACTTTCATTGTACTACGGTCATTGCATATATACGTATACTATTCAAGAAGTATTTTGAATTTTAACAACATATTTTAGATTATCAGCACAGTATGGGAAAAGATCGCCACCTAAGACAGCAGCAACCCAAATTATTTTTAATAATAATGCTTGTTTTGGGAATGCCATTAAATCAAAAAAGAACATCGTTAAAGCGATGCAATGCTTGGCTCGCATCGCTTTAATTTTCTTGATATGGTTTCTTATCGCATTTTTCTTGATATGGTTTCTTTTGAATATGCTTCACAATTTTTCTAAAAATCTTTACTTGTTGGTGCTGTGTAAAGATTTCCCTTGTCATAAATCAAAGCTTTCTTCAATTTTATGGCGATTTTTTATAATGGTAAACTACTATACCGTGTATCAAAAGAAATTTCAAGTAAGCATGATGATGAAGAAATTCTTCATTTTAGGAAAAAGATATAGACTAGAAATGAAAAACTGCTGTCATATTCATAAAAAATTCATTTTCTTTCTTTTGATACCGTATCTGATTTTAATTATAACTGCCTTTACATATTATTGCATAGACACTGAGTTTACAGAAAATTCATTCCAACGTATGTTATTTCAGAATAAATATAATTTGTTTTATCCAATGAAAGTGCTAATAGTATTCAATAATTTCTTTTCAACTAAGATTCTACCAACGTTTCTGGTAAAACTTTTTGCATTATTTTATGCATCCCTATGCATCTTCGTAAGTCAAATTTTGAATGAATGTAGACGTAATTTGAAGCTCGGACATTGCTCAGAAGACACTAAATGCATATCATTCAGATTTATTAAAGAATATACTGCAATATATGAATTCTTTATTGATGTTGAAGTAACATTATCTTTGCCTGTGTTATTGACTTGTTCTGCAACTTTTACTGAAATATTTGGATTCTTATCAGGTATTTTCGGATTTTATCCATTTGAGCACTTTATTTGGATGATACAGAAAACCGTATTGTCGGTTCTTAGTTTTGCCACTTTTTTCACTCTCGTATATTTAGCCTCAGAAGTGAAACTGGAAGATCAAGCATTGAGACAAAAAATTAAGGATTTTGCATTCAAAACCAGTTTAACCAAAGAATTGCAAGAATACGGTGACTTGCTACATAAGTTTGTTGAGTCCAAAGGAAATATAATTTTAAGTGCTTGGAAAATGTTTTGTTTTACCAGAGGACTCCTACTTGCATCTACAAGCGTTCTTTTATCTTTTAATTTGCTCTTGTTGCAACTTAACTGAAAAAAAAAGTTTGTTTATGGGCGATGTATTCCCAACTTTTCTAAACTACTTTTATTATCCATAATTAGAACCTGAAATTAAATAGATCATATGTTCAAAATCTGAAAGTGTGTAATTTATTTGATGAAAATAAAAATAAAATGTTGCATGCAAACTTTTTTTAATCAGCTTGCATCGCATTTTTTTTTCAAAAGTGAAAAAAGAAATTAAATTAATAATTTCATTTTTTCTAATTAAATAATTTGTATAATTACAATATTTTAGATGTCATCTCATCAAAATTTAATCTACAATACTAAGGCGCCAGATTTAATAGTTTACAATATGGACAATAAATATGTCCTGAAAATCATTTTATACAGATAAGCGCATTACCTTCTGGGATTCGAGTTCGATCTTAGCAACAACGCGAAAACATTCGCGTTGCTAAAATGCGTCGACATTCAAGGTATTTCTGATCTTTGGGGGAATAAAACATTCTTCAAGAGTTAAATAATTCAAGTCTATAGTATGGTTGAGAGTGAGTCGCAAAACTGGAGGAGAGTATAGAACGTTTTGATTAGTGAAATATATATATATATATATTATTGTTAGATATTACCATAATTATTGTACATATTGATTGCGTGATAATATTATACATATTATCACATAAATTATTATCATAATTATTAATATATATATATATATATATATATATATATATATATATATATATATATATATATATATATATATATATATATATATATATATATATATATATATATATATATATATATATATATATATATATATATATATATATATATATATATATATATATATATATATAATATTGTTCAATATACAATATCGTTCAAGAAAGCTCGAAACCGTTAATATGCAAATTAACTGATATTTGGTCAGTTAAAGTGCTGTATCTGGAGTTTTCCGCATTTTAATTAGGTAATGTGCACATTAGCAGCCTTCATATTGTTATAGTTCAAAAGTTTGTTTCGCTAGGAAATGTTGGTAAGGATGGGTTTTATAAATTTGGTACTAAAACAAGAATTTTAAAACAATTGTATACGAGATCTGAATTCAGTGTTTACAAAGAGTGAATTTTTAAAGATAGAAGATGTCCCTGCTGTAGAAATAACTTTACGACAAACGACAATAAAACAATCCCTTGGTAGCGAGAAGGATTTCAAAAAAGGTGACTACAAATCTGAATGTACCACAAATAAGTGTACTTGTCACAAAAAACTATTGCTATGCAATTCAGAGTCACCGATCTTTAGATTGCACTAATAAGTAAGCATAAATTTATCACATTATTCACAAATTCATTTCTTTAATTGTAATAATATGTCACAACGTTGATTCTTTGTATTAGAGTTTTTAAATTGATTCGTTATTGATTCTATCAACTAATTTGTTATTGTTGATTGTATTTTGATTCTTCAGATATAAAAATATATATATAAGTATGATTTAATTTAAGCGCACAGAAACGTTGCTGTTGTTCCAGCAAAGATTTTATTTCCACTTTAACAAGTACCTAGAGTGTAATTCGCAAATTACCTAGGCAAATAGCAGATAATCTAAGTAAATTGAGAAATGAAATAATTTTTCATACTTTAACGGATTGCTAACATAACGTATCGCCGGTCATAGCATCTTCTTAAGAATGAAGACCATTTCTCCTAATTAATAACAGCAAGCAGAAAGCAATCAATGCAGCCAATACTAAAATTTCCTAATATTGCTAATTTCAAAAAATAATTAAAATTATATCACCATATAAATTAATATAAATAATGATATTCCGTAGAATATCGTAACAAATAACGGAAGAATTTTGTATTTATACATCTTTGCAGATGGATTGTAAAGAAGTGATGTTAGTATTCTTTATTTTACAAGTAAATCCTATTTAGATTAATTAATTATTACGCTATGATCAATAAATTTATGCTTAAAATGGAATTATTAGTGTCTTAAAAAACGTTTTAGATTTCCGCTGGGTAATTTAAATTTAATCATGCCTTGAAACGGCACATGTTTCCTCAGTCTTTTCAAATGCTTATGGATTAAAAGGGTGCATGCTTGTTCATTTTTTTCAATCTTGATATATTTAAGATAATTAAAAGATTATCTATAAAGATTATTAAATATAAAAGGAAATAAGATAACTGGAAATAAAAACGTAAAAAAAAGCATTGATTCAAAATTATTTTTGAATAAATAAATTTTGGATCCAAAAGTAAAAAGCAAAAAAAAATTTATTTTAATTCAATTTAAACGAGAGAATTTAAAATCAAAAATAGATTTAAAATTTCAAAAACAAGCTACTGATAAACTACTTAAAAAGTTTTTTATTTTAATTTTTAATGCACTTCTGTTACATAAATCAACAGATGCTTTGATGTCAATTTTCAATGCAGCCTCATCTTAAAGCCACCTTACTATGAAAAATATCTTCTTTAAAAAAGAGGCAAGTTATCCGTCAGTATTAAATTTCTAAAACAAGTCAAAGTAGAAGAAAAACATAAAGATCCTTTTTTCATTTTCCTTTGTGTGATTATTGTCTCAAAAAATGCTAAATTTTGAAGAGACGAAAATTAAAATTATTTGTATACAGAGATTACTTTTAATTCAATAAATAATTGCTTTTTTATATCTCAAATTCAAAAACTTTCAAAGCATATAAATAGATGGCGCTGTAAGTGGTACAACGAAAGTGGATTCGGCTACAAGAGACATTCTGAATCAAAATATGATAGTTTTGGGATGAGCTGCACATTAAACTAACTATAGTGTTCAATGTGCACGATTGTTTCAATTTTTTGAAGGAAAAAAATTGCTTCTATGTCATTTAATAGATGTAGTAATTTAGCGTAAAGCCCACCCACTACGGCAAGTTTGTACCTCATTCGATGGGAAAATCGGTTTTTAACTATCCTTAGGCGAAAAAACCGCATAAAGAGCTTATGCTTATTTGGTTTCTAACTATTCTTTCTATGCCAAAAACACATAAAAAGAAACAATTAAAACGCCTATTAAATATCGCTAGATCTGCGCAAAGACATTTTCATTGTGTTGTAGACCATTTTCCGCCAAAAGTTAAAACAGTATGTTAAACAACAGAAAATTTGTGATTATCTTGTGAATTCATTTCATATTGTTGAATTATCTAGCATTTATTTGCACTGTATAGATCAGTTGAAATTCATTTTTTAGAATCTTTTAAACAATTGACATTTTAAAAAAAATCATCCTTTAAATTCAAACTACGCCCATTTTCTTTAATGAATAAGGCATGTCATAGCTCCATTTACATGCCGGATATTGATTTGAAAATGTCTGTTTTGTTGCGAAAAAAATTCTCTTCAAACTCTTTTGTATATTTAAGATATTGTAAGAAAAAATAGATGATGAGAAACCCGTTCATAGGCAATTAATTTAATTTATGAAAGTAATTGCATTTCTCCCATTAACAAATTCGGCATTTCTACTCTAATCTAACTTTTTAACAGCCTTCAAAGCAGACGGGGTCTATCTCAATTTAATCGATAAATAAATGGCACGCATCATTGGTTTATTGATTTCCTGATATTTTCAAAAATTCTTATTAATGCAAATATGCTTTTTATAATAGATAATAGAAAAAAACAATGTATTATCTTCTAAAACATTTCTTCATTCATAAACAGATATACTTTCTATTGATTTACAGTAAAATTTTGCAAGCACTACAATTAAGTGCATTCGAATAGAGTACTCCATAATCTCTTGACCTATCACATTGTAAATTGTAGATGTTTATCAACTTTCATGGCATTAAGGTTATTGCATATATACATATACTGTTCAAGAAAAATTTTCAATTTTCACCACGTATTTTAGATTATCAGCACAGTATGGAAAAAGATTGTACCTTACGTCAGCAGCCACCTAAATTAATTTTAATAATAATGCTTGTTCTCGGAATACCATTAAATAAAAAAAGTACATCGGTAAAACTATGCAATGGTTGTCGTATTTTTTTCGTGATATGGCTTGATGTACATATGCTCCACTATATTTCACAGGAACTTTACTCATTAGTGTTGTGTAAAGAATTCTCGTGTCATAAAACGCTTTTCTCTTCAATTTTATGGCGTTTTTTTATGATGGTAAACTACTATATCATGTTTAAGAAAAAATTTCAAGTAAGCAAAATGATGAAGAAATTCTTCTTTTTAGGAAAAAAATATAGAATAGAAATGAAAAACTGCTGTCATATTGATAAAAAATTCATTTTCTTCCTTTTGATACCGTATCTGATTTTAATTATAACTGCCTTTACATATTATTGCATACACACTGAGTTTACAGAAAATTCATTTCAAAGTATTTTATTTCAGAATAAATATAATTTGTTTTATCCAATAAAAGTGCTAATAGTATTTAATTTTTTCTTCTCAACTAAAATTCTACCCATGTTTCTGGTAAATCTTTTTGCATTATATTATGCATCCCTATGCGTCTTCTTAAGTCAAATCTTAAATGAATGTGGACGTAATTTGAAGCTCGGACATTGCTCAGAAGACACCAAATGCATTTCAATCAGATTTATTAAAGAATATACTGCAATATATGAATTTTTTAATGATGTTGAAGTAACGTTATCTCTGCCAGTGTTATTGATTTGTTCTGCAACTTTTACTGAAATGTTTGGATTCTTTTCAGGTATTTTCGGATTTTTTCCATTTGGTCATGCTATTTGGTATACTGAAAAAGCTGTAATGGCGGTTCTTTGTTTTCTATCATTTCTCTCACTCGCATATTTAGCCTCAGAAGTGAAACTGAAAGATCAAGCCCTGAGACAACGAGTGAACGATTTTGCGTTCAAAGCCAGTTTATCTAAAGAATTGTCCGAATACGGTGACTTGCTACATAAGTTTATTGAATCCAAAAGATGTATGATTTTAAGTGCTTGGAAAGTATTTTGTTTTACCAGAGGATTTCTACTTACATCTGTAAGCGTTCTCTTATCTTTTAATTTGCTCTTGCTGCAACTGAACCCAAAAAAATAAATTTTAATCAGAAAGATTTATTTATGGGTGATGGTATCCCAAGTATTATAAAATATTCTTATTATAGATGTTTAAAAACTGAAATGCATTAAATTAAATGTTTAAAATGTGAAAGTGTGAAATTGCATTTGTTTGATAAAAATAAAAATATGCATGAAAACTTTTTTTGAATCATCTCTTTTGGAAAAAAAGTGAAAGTTAATCATTTAAATAATTTGAATACTTCTAATAGATTAAATGTCATATCGAAATTGTAATCTATAATGCTAATGCGCCAGAATCAGTAAGGTCCAATAGGGACAATAAATATATCTTGAAAATCATTTTATACAGTTAAACGCATTACCTTCTGGGATTCGAGTTGGATCTTAGCAACAACGCGAAAACATTCGCGTTGCTAAAATGCGTCGACATTCAAGCTCTTGCTGATCTTTGTGGCAAAATGAACATAACTTCATGTATCCGATACTGATAAATATTCTTTAAATTTTTATCCTAAACAATTGAATTTTCTGATTCTGAATTTTGTGAAACATCATTATCCTATTGATATGATCTTCTTATTTCTGAATTATCTTCCACTTCATGTTCACGACACTGGAGTGGTGGTGGTGGTGATGTTGATGATGATGATGATGATGGTGTGTGTGTGTGTGTGCGTGTGAGAACTCGACGCTTTGCAAGACATCAGTTCGATTGAGATATAGAATCAAATCTCAACGTGCATCTCGAAGAACGAGCAAAGTAAAACGCAATTCAATGGGAGAATAAGACGGGAGAATTCTTGAATAAGATGTAATATACCTTGCATGCTGTTGCCTTAAAAGAGTTAGAAATACTAACCTTCAGACTGAATTTAGTATTTTTTCTGAATCTGTCATTGATCCTTGGCAAATGTTTTGAAGATTAATCCTTAGCATGAAGTTAATAATATCCAAAAATCGAATTTGTCTTTTCCACACGAGTGAAACCAAAATCTCACACAGAACATGCTGTTATAATCACAAAATCACATACTAATTTGAAATATTTAGATCACTGCGTTGTAGAAGTATCGCTTTCATTTTGCTTCTGAAAATACAGACTAATATACGGTCAACTTTTCGTTGCATTTGACTAAACATTTCTCTGGTTTCTACACTATAGATATTAATTTTGCATACCGAGTTTTATCCATCTAGCTTTTTTTCGTTTTGTAGTTATTGGGCTAAATTATAGATGATAAGAAAATAGGCATACTTTTTCTGAATGGTTTTAGCTCAAAATCTATTTGATAGTAATCTACAAATTTGGTGTAAAAACCATAGGCCTGATTTCATCCACCTAATTCAAATTTCTGAGTTATCTTTGTCACAAACAAATGGACAGACAAACAGTCAGATGCCAAAAATGCATATTTTAAATTCAGGGAGTTATAAAACGTGAATATTCATCAAAACCTGGAGTCTGAATTTTCAGAAGATTATAATATTTTTATATTTCATACATGAGAAAATAAAAAAATCACTTTGCGATCAACCGAGAACCAACGGCGTGAAAACACCGCGACGCCAGATGCTGGATGGGTCTGTATTGAGCGCTTGTTCCAATAAAACTTTTATATCAATTTTAAAAACATTTTGGACAGTTTCAGGTGTCGTACGCCACTCAGGGGTTTGAGCAAGTGCCTATGGAACTTTAAACGAAGCGATTTTGTCTATCGGCATGATTATGGGGCTACATGCTGATTACCGAAAAGCTTATGAAGATGCATTTTGTGTTACAACAAAAAGAGTTGGAGGAGATTTGGAAAGGAGAGAAAAAATAATAGATGCAATAGTGCAACAACCTTACAGTGAAATAAGAGAGATGCTGAAAGCATGTCAAATTATTGCATAGGATATCGAGAAGCATCACCCTGATAAAGCTGCAACTGTGCGCGCTACAAATTCAATAAAATGGTAGTGTTACGTTTCATTTCCGTCAAATTTTAAAGCGTAGACAAAGAAAAATGTTTTCAGACCATTTTCTTGTAAAAGGAAAGCCTGCATTAAAAATAATCAAGAACATTATTAAAATTAATTCGAGCATTTCTTTTCGAAATGGGACGCCTTTTCCTATTTTGAATGGATTCCTAGGGGAAAAAAATTGTTTAACTTAACAAGTATTTCGCATTAGGTGTAAAGTTCGGAAACGAATTATGGCCGTTCATCGAGGTTCCAATATACAAAAGAGGATGGAAATGATATGTTCATTATACTCTAGAGTGTGAAATGTGCACGTGAGACTCATTTTCTTGAAATTCTGATTAATTAAAAAATGAGTTGAATACTGATATTTTTCCACGATAATTCATGAATAAATGATTATACCATAACAGAATTTTTTAAAAAAAAAACATTTTATTGAAACTAACTTATTTGTCATGTGAACTTTACTTAAATTTTGATATTTTTTTAACTACTTTTTTAACTTTATTTTCAAAAGCAGACTTCATTGTCATCATTAAATTCAAAACGCTTTGATTGTTTCTAGGAATTGTTTGATCTTCTTTCATTATTAAAAACAATGGTAGTGCTAATTATCTGCGCAATTGATAAGAGAAATTTGGAAGGTTCTTATTCACAATAATCAGATTATGTGTGAGATTATTAAAATAATTTTGCTTTAATGTCTGAATGAATTTGATGCTTAAAAATATTTCGTTGCGAGAAGCCTTAACATAAAGTTATACATTAGAGATTTAATTTAATTAAACAGAATCAATTTTCTCGGCAAACCAATTGATCACCGAAAAAGGCTAGTCTATGTAAAAAAAAAAAAAAAAAAAAAAAAAAGAAAGAAAGAAAAATTGTTTTCAAAAATAGTTCTATTCCTGAACATACAAAATTAGATTTTTTTTTTTTACTTTAATTGCATTCTACATTTTAGTCTTAATTTTATAATATATTATTATTGATAGTTCCAAATGTTGAAGCACTTTTTGTCAAATTCAATAACAACTAGTACAGTCCTTCAAAAAAGAATCTGGGAACTTTTCGCCATCCTGAAATTAATTAACGTATAATAAAGCTGTAAATTCTTTTCACCACAGAAATATATTCTCCTTAAGATTAAGAAATATTTTTTCATGCTAAAGGTTGTCTTCATATTTACAATTACACAAATTGTATTTTTTTTTTCAAATAGTAATACTCTATTTTGAATACATATCTAAATTTTCAAATAAAAATATCTCGAATACATATCACATTTTGTAATTTGAAATAAATGGTTAATGAGATATGAATTTTCAATTCCTAATGTTAAATGGGAGTTCCAGTTTTTGCAAAATATTTCACGATATAATATGCCCCTGTTCTTATTTTACATTAAAATATTCCATAAATAATATAAAAGATAAGTCATTTTAAAAATATAAAACTGTATTATAATTTTTATCATCTTTTAAATTTGCAAGTTTTTAAGATATGTGCATAGTAATAACCAAAAGTTTCGGAATAGAAGAATATTCATTTTCTTTGACTGGCGTCTCATCTTTATAAAAAATGATTCTCTGACAGGAATAAAAAAAAACAGAATTCTATTAGACGTACAAACTTATACAATTTCAAATGTTTCAAAGAATAAAAAGTTATTGAATAAAATACAAGAGCAATGCCATATTACAGATAATACAATGTCACTGAACTTTGAAAAATTAACTGTTTTAAAGAAATTAAACAAAATCCCAAAATTGTTTCGGAAAATTAATTTTTCTTATTTAGTGTACTTTCTGATAAACAAGTAATATAAAAAAAAAATTTAAGTCATTTCCTACTTCCCCAAGAATTGAACTCGCATTCTTCAACTTCACGTGAAAAATACTGAAATCCTTGCATTTTACCGAATACGCTTCTGCCTATTGATTTCAATTTTCATTACAAACTGCTAAAACTCTATTTAAGGTATTAAAAATTAATTTAATTTAATAATTAATGAGTTAATATTTAAAAAACTGTATTAACGTCAAGTGTCATCCTCTACAAGTTTTAAAAAATGTATTTAATTTGAATGGATGAATAAAAAGTATTTTTATTAATGATTGAAAATTTGAATTAGATATATAAATATATATAGGGAGAGCGTGAACTAATAGTAGGAATTGAGAAAAAGAGATTAAATATAAAAATAAGAACTCTTAAAAATAATTTAAAGTTTCGTTTGGAGGAGATCTAAATATATAAGTAAGTAGAATTGGGCTATTTATGTTTGAATTTTAAAAGGAAAGTTTCAGGAAATAAGCAAGTGTCTTTTATTTTTCAGGCACTTCAATTTTTTTTTTTCTATTTTAACTTGTTTTATTAATATTAATTGCTAAATTAATACAGAATTTTTAATTATTTCAATTGATACATCTTTAACTATATTTATTTATCTATCATTATTAAATATGAAAGAAGAGTATGCACAGTATAATCATGTTTTATTGCACCTAAACTTAAAAAAACATTAATCTTTCTTAAAGCAAGGTTACCTTTTTACCAAACTGAATGTAAATTTGAATGAAACGAAATATTAATAAAATGATCTATTTTCTACGTTTGTATGTATTAAAACATGCTTATGAAAATTGATGCCGTAACTTCCAAAATAACGATCATACAGAAGTAGTTTTTGTTTTACCTTAAAAAAATTACCATTTTAATTATATCGGTTTCATTTATGTACAATTTCTTCCCTTAATAACATTCTTAAGGTATCTGGAGGGGAATTTTAAAAAGAACAAACAAATATTTTAATGTTTTTTGATGTTTTTTTATTAATATCAGGGTAAAATGATAAATAAAAGTGAAATTATTTAAATATATATGTAGCTTTTGAAAAAAAAGCATATTTCGATGTAAATGTTAGTATTTATTTAGAAAAACTAGGATTGTTCTAGGAAAAAATATTGTTACAGTTTTTGGTTTTTCTTTATAGCATTACATGTGTAAATATCTGAGTGTAACTAACTATTATCTAAGAATTATATTAAAAAATTTTAAAAAAATTGTGTAATATATGAAATTATCTAAGAAATTTTGGAATTTTTTTGAACAATATTTACATTAACAATCATAAAACCATTTCTAGCGCATTTAACATCAAATCCATACTTTATTACATTTCGCATAACATAACGAGCACTAATTGTAAATTTAAGTAAGATATCTCGAATATTTTTTAGATAAGACGATACTCGTATAAGAAAATTATTTAAAAAAATGTTCTTCAGAAAACGTATTTAAAGTTTTTAAATTCCTATAAATAAGCTTCACTTGCAAGTCAATGGTTTGCTGTAATTTGGCTTCTAATTGGCAGGGAGATAAAATAAAACTGCAAAAATATGCGAATTTTCATACAAATTCGTGTTTTCAACCTAATCGGATACCTTAATTCAATTTGATACACAAAACAATATTTTTAAATGACATGATGAAATTCCAACTCACCAATCAAGATATTCAAACATGTGTTTTCACCAATCATTAACTTTGTAGTAGAATTCAATTCCGCTCTTATTGCGTAATATACACACTTTTTAATTTGTAATAAATTGATTCAATAGAATTCATGTTTTTCCGACGTATCAAATAACAAGGTGGAATGATTTTTTTAAATGTATTCCATTTTAATCATTTAGCAGTCTAAAGAGTTTATAATCTGAGCGAACAAATTGATCTCCAAAGGTGGCTAGTTAGATGAATTCTAACGCATTTCTGATTTTTATATCATCAGATATTCAAATTTTGAAATTATTTAAATATATAGAGAACTTTTTAAGGTGATAGTAATCTTGGCATACCAAAAGGGAAAAAAGACGTTAATTATAATGCAAATATTTAAGATACATGTTTCCAATTTCTTTCAAACAAAATTTAAATTTAATTAGAGTTTTAAAATTTTTACTTTTTTTAGAAAACTTCATTCATTGTACGATTAAAAATTAAGCTAAGTTGAAAAATTAAATAGAACTCGTGTTTAATGTACTATTAATGATTTTTAGTTGACTTTATATTAAATATAATCTTGCTAGTTGACGTTATTTAAACAATATTAAACGCATCTGAAACGTAAATTAGATTTTGATTTCAAGTGCTAATAATTTTCGCATATGCTGCATCATGCAAGTAAAAAAGAAAATTATATTTACTAGGAAAATTTTATTGATATATGTTTTTGAAAATGTTATCCACAGATGCTACGTAAATGCCCTTTTGATTCCTTCTTAAAATCTTATTAAACATCTTTTTTATTTTGTTTCATCTTTTAGCAATGCAATTTTTTTAAAAAAATCTTGCATGGTTAGTTTGATGTTGATGGAATTATCTTGAAATTTATAAAAATGAAAACTACTAAATACATACTGATATCTTCTCATATTAAACTGCATCAAATTCTATAGAATTTTGCTATAACTTCTTTTCTGTCACGAAATAAAACTGATTTACTTGTTTATTGGATGAATATATAAACAATGAATTCGGTTTTTACATGTTTTCTTTGTCACGTGTTTAAAAGACATTTTAAACACTTGGCAGAATGCGAAATACAAGTCACAATTTTTGTAACTAATACATTTTAAACAAAACGAAAACTTTCTAGGACACTGCAGACGCATGGAATTACAAGATATGTTGTATGATAAAACATTTTAGAAATCGGTAAAATATCCACTTTTTAAATTTTTCCTAAAATATCCTTAAATTTTTTATTCACAATTCCCCTTTAACTTCAGAACAACGATAGCTATGTTAATAAAAGTGGTATGTAGATAGTATGTGTTACGCAACTCATTACGTTTAATTTCATTTCTATAGAATGTCTATTTTAATTTTAATAAAGTTTTTAATTCAGTTTCGTATATCATATATAACAAAATTTTTAAATGCTATGATAAAATTAAAATTCATTCATCAAAACATTCAGTCGTGTATTTTTGCCAATCATTAATTCCATAGTAGTATGTTAACCTCCTCTTTTATTTCGTAATGTATACACGCTATAATTTGCAGAAAACTGATTCAATTGAACTCCTGTTTTTCAATAACATCAAATTACAATGTGAAATGTTTTTAACGGATTCCATAAACTCTTGGACATTGTGAGAACAAAATAGTCTCCAAAGGCGGTTAATTTTAAATGAAGGCGCTATAAGAGTCAATGGTAATTATTGCGTACAAATACTGTAATAAAAAGATCAATTTTGGTTATATAATAATTGGAAACATAAAAATACTCTCTTGCATTTATATATATATAAAGATAAAAGGCATAGAATAATTTCGTAAGTACGATCGCTCGCTGTCTATATAGGAAAATCTTACGAGTTTAATGGGGACTAATGTTCTGAAGTCTATTGCTTATGGATAAGTCCTATACATTTAATTTTCTGTTGTTTTTTATTGTGAAAGCGTGGCAAGTTCATTTTATGGGGTACTGCAGTTAGGAGAGGAAACTTCAAATTAATTTTGATATTTGGCGCTTTGATCTTGGTCATTAAATGGTCTTGAAGAAGTCAAAATTCATAGAAATACCATTATATCATTATATGCCTAATTTATTATGGCGTGAATCTTACTGAATGAAAGAGTATTCGATGTTATTCTCATATAGCATTCTTTCCCGAGGCTGATTTCTGGTTTTCTCGTATACCATAACAAAGTTAGGATATATGCATTCGGTAACATAGTGAATTAGGGATTCTATCCCCAGTATAGTGCACAGGGTACAATATATGGTATAGTATGGTGAGTTAGCTATATGGGATTTATGTAGCCGCGTTCAGTAAAGAATAGGACAACCATTCTTTACTAAAGGGACTCGAGGGGATCAACTTCGATTATTACGTTGAATGTTAACTGTCTGACTTCTGCAAGAGAATTCTAAAAAATAATAAATATAATTTTATATTTATTGTAATCATTCAGCATAATTTTCAACATTTCGATTAACGTGATGGATATTTAAAAAAAATTTCGTTAAAATCTATCACGCAAAGATTGAAGAATGCAAATATCTATCTAAAGCTTCTTAATTTTATCATATTAAAATTATAAAATCGAAAAATTTGTTGATAAAATATTATTGAGCTTTTCTAGCCGAAACTGTCTTGTGTACATCTGACAGATTTTTGAATAGATCTCATTGGCTTAGAAGCTACACTCGTTATACAAAATAGTTCGCCGTTTTTCTCTTGTCTGAGAAACGCTTCAAATATGATAACATATTCTGAAATATATGAACAAGAAATATCAACAATTAGCTCAAAACTAAAATAGAAAAAAATTCTTTTTTTTTTTTTTTTTTTTTACAAAAATCATTACGAAAATCCAGTTTGTTATTGAACATCAAAAAAAAAGTATGTCTATTATGCTTACAAACAATGTAGAACTTTTTAATATACAAGAATTACTTATGAATAAAGTTATTAGAAATGCTGATTTCCTTTTATGCTATACTTATTGGCAATAAACAATGAGTAGATAATTCCATCGAAATATAAAAAACTTTGAAAGGAAATAATATGCAATATTATACATTTTTTAAATGGTTATTTCAACAAAAAGTAAACAGAATAGTTTTCTACCGTTGGATTTCCCACCCATAAATGCGTCGCTTTTAGCTTTGAAATAAAACATATCAGTATTCGCTAAATAAATCATTCTTACTTTAGGAAAACCTCTTCAGGGTATGATGATTAATGGTTTTCTAATTTTTTTTTACTTCAAAAACAAACTTTATGTTCCATTCAAATAGAATTCGTGAATAAATTAAACAAAAGAAATATATTTAAAGAAAAAACAAAAATACATTCACGTTTCCAAAAGTGTAGGAATTATGAAAGAGTAAATAATATTCATTCTACTATCAACTAGTTTTAGAACCTTTTGAAGCTATTCAAAAAAATATTTTGTAAAAATGATGTAATTATTAATCAATATTTTATGAAAACGAATATTATCCTTACTATCCTTTTCGCTTACACGCCCAACACTTTCTGCTGTTTAATAAAGCAGAAGCGTTTTTCTTTTGAATTCTTCGATCTTTTCATTTATTCTGAATAATAATTTTCAACTGCAATAATTTTGTCTCCTAAAAGCCGTATATTTCTATAATAACGGAATCCATTTCGATTCCATTATTAATTCATTGATAATGGGGGAGGTGAATAGGGTAGGACTGAACTCGCATTGTTTGAGTTCGCAGCGGAGTAACAAGACCACTAGACAAAAACGTACACTCTAGTCCAGAAGTTGTTATCTGGCTTATAAGCTTCGCCACAATAGAAATATTACTGAATTCTCTTTTAATCGATATCCTAATAGAAAAGAAAAATAATCGAGATAATTGTTATTTGCTGAAATCAATCATCTTACTCCTGCTATATTCTAAATATTATTCTTCCAATAATGAATTTGATATTTTTTTGCCCAATTCATCTAAGAGTAATATATTCTATCATAAACGTGCTGAACTTTTACTCAATGCAATAACTATAAAAAAATGAAGCAAGTAATGCATTAGAAGATATTTATTAAAAACAGAATTTTAATTATTTATACATCTACTTAATAGTTGCCTTTTAATCTGAGTACTTATTTAAAAGAGGGGGACAGAAATTCAGTCTAATAAAGTGACTTGATTTCAAGGACGGTTATGAAATCGCATGAGGATTTTAAAATTATCTATTCATCTATTTTTTGTTATGATTTTAACCATAATTATCAACAAACTGAACGGGAAACAAAGAAAGGAAGTTATTTCTAATTTTTAAATGTAAATTCTAATAATCTATAACACTACTTTGTAAATAATAAATTTAAATTTAGAAAATATACATATTTCTATAAAAACTAGAGAAATTAAAAATAGACTAATGACCTTGCCTTAGTTTTTCAAAAACGTTTATATTCATGCATTACTTCAAAAAACTATAATAAGTAATAAGTAAGGTAATAAGTAATTACTATATGTAACTCAATACTATAATCGATTAAAACTAGTTTTATCTTCTAATTAATTAATTGATTATTCCAATTTTTTTTTAAAAATTGGGTGGTTTTCCCTACAAGAAAATATCTATAAAGACCTAAAGTGTTAACCATCATTCAATGAGTATAAAAATCGTTTGAAATTCCTATCTTCATTTGAAACTAATCTTTTTGCTCAAAACATTTGATTGCTTCAAACATATTTTATTTGTATGTATAGCATATACTTTGAAATCAAACAGTAATAAATAAATATGTGCTGAAATATAATCTTCTTTTAAAATTTTTTAACAAATCAATTTTTAATGTCGATGCCGTTTTCTTTCGAGAACATGATATATTTTCTCCTTTCATTCATATTATCCAAGAATAGATTTATTTTCTTCGTATACGCAAATTTTGTTTATAAATCAGTTATAGAATATTGGTTCCTTCTTCGGAAAACTTTTGGAGAATATCGCCAAATTTTACTAGTCGTTATCGGACTAGTTATATACACAACATCTTATTAATTTCCTTTGCAGTCACTGACCATCTTGCTTTCCCTACGCTTTGACGTTTTATTGATAATTTGTCTATCAGAAATTTTGAAGAATATATCTAAGGGATCCTTCTCAGTACACAGTTTCCTTGACCATTATAATTTCCGGTGTGTTTGGAACCATCTGTGAGACAAAACTTCTGCAATAAGTCAATAACAAAATTTACTAACAAAAGAATAACGATTTTCTAACAAAAGAAAATATTTCCAGTTGAGATTGAAGAGAAACAGATGTGAAAAAATATACAATTTTCTATTAATAACACTTTTCGTTATATGGCATATAGGAATCTTTCACAAGATTGTCTTTTATTCGTATGTTTTATTGCATTGTAAAACTTCTAATTTTGGAAAATAGTATTCTCTAGATTCGTTTGGCGAGTTTTTATTTTGGGAATATATCATTCCTTCTATTTGAAAAAATATAAAACACAAGGGATACTGAAATATTTTTAGACATAGAATGAAGCCACAACAAGCTAATGAAAAATTATTTAAGTATTAAATGTTTCAATGACCAACAATTTAATATCATTTCTATTTTCAGTGTTAATGGCGCTTACTATTTTTTTTTTAACTTTCAACCAAATGTCAGTAGTTCGCAAATCTATGAAACTCTGCTCGGATCTAATTCAATCTCATATCTTCTCTTCAAATTATTATTCCTATTCCGTGAATTCATTTCAAATAAAATATATAACGGAAATGGTATCACCCCGTTTATTAATTAACCTGAGGAAAAATATATTATTTGTTTCAAAATATAACTATGTGACTATATAGAAAAATTTTGATGTTAATTGTATAAATGAGCTAACCTTACTTTTACATTAAAAATTACATCACAGTTGTAATGATATCTTTTTCATTACACACAAATAATATTAGTAAAAATATAAAAATCAAGTTCATAATGCAATAATATCCACTTACAATAATATATTTTTAATTTTTTGTTAAAAATAATTTAAAAAATGATAACAACACCAGGCTTTTTGAATTGCTCCCTAATGATTAGATCTACAACTAAAGAATGTCTATCGATTTCTGATACACTAAATCACAGAGGAATGTAACTTGCTCTAAAGCAAAATATTTTCCACTATGTAACATAACTACGTCTTTTCTGGATCAAACGCAAATATATACCAAAATAAATCAAGGTGCATAATACTTCCGTTAAATTTGAAATTATTTAAAGGAGTACAAATCATTTGCAATTAAATAAACAAATATTAGTATTAATAATACAAATCTTAGAAAAAATATATTTGCTAATAAATTTACTCGCTTTTTTTTAATTATACTGTGTTAACCGATCCGGTAATCAAAACAGATCTGAGGTCATTTCAATAGCGAATATATAGTAAAAATCCATAGCATCAGTAATTCTATGAGTAATTTTGAATTTTTTTGAAATTAAAGAAAAATAAACTACATGGAAATAAAACTCGTACTGTTGTAATCCGATTTTTTTTATTATAACGTAAAAAATGAGATTTTATGTGATGATATACTTAGAAATTAGTAAAGAAAATACTGTAATTACGATTAACTTCAACTGAAATTAATATCTATATAAAATTTCAGAATATCCCTTTTTTAAATCAAAACCAATTATTTGAAAAATAAATACGTTCCAAATTTGGTAGTTCTAGATCCAAATGATTGCTGTGTTTTAACTAATTTCTTTCATCACGCATTATGAAATTTATAGAAAGCATGCCACATTTTCATATTAAAATTGGCTTTCTTGGTGATGAACTATTACATTTGATCACTCTCATTTATTAAATTTTTCATTCCAATAATTTTCCTTATTTGTTTTTCAAACGTGCACCACGCAGATTTGACTTTCAGAATGTTTTAACTATTTGTTTTATATGGCGTTTCTGAATGGCCAAGAATATTAGTTTTATTTGATTCAATTAAATCTTTTGCCCATAACTCAAAAGTTCATGATTTCACAAAAGAAATATTTTTAAGCAACAAATTTGGAAGATATTAAAAACCGAGTTAACTTGAAAAGCCTTAATGTTCAGTGCGTATATAAACATCCTAATCGATTCTATGGCCTAATAGATTCTACATCCATTCTGTGTTATTATAGTACTTTTCAAAACTTAATTTTACCGAGTAATCTATCATCTGACTTTTTCGCTATTATAATTCCAATTACTGATTCCTCAGAAGCCGCTTTTAATCACCTGCGCTGTTCGCCATGATTAATAGTTGATAGAATTTTAAATTAAATATTTAACGAAATTTGCTCTTAATGGCTTCTCCAGTAAAGTACTTTTAAACTTCAACTTTTGATGAACGTATAAAAAGTGCTACTTCAAAAACTTTGCAATGTCATTTTTATTGTGTAATGCATCTTCCTTATTTCCTGTCATATAACTTAAAATTTGAACATTAATTTCAAAAACGGAAGTAGCTAAACTTCAAATAAATCAAAAACATTCATTATTTAAAAATTGGCATATTTTAAATAATGCGCATGTTTGCTTGCTTTGAAAATTAAACATTAATAACTAGAACAGAAAATTTCAAAAAGTATATTAAAAGCGTACTTTAAATATAAAATTAATGAGTATCTAAAAATAAGGCGAATCTTTATATCTTGCAAAAAAAAGCAAGCAAAGGTAAGCAAAAAAACAGCTGAAGTGATCTCCTTAAATGGTCCTCTCATGGTCTCTAATAACATATTGTCCCACAGAATGCCTTGCATAGCACTATCATTACGAAATGAATGATTTAGCATTTTTACTGACGTGAATTTAGCATTTTTACTGAATTTATAGTGTGATTCATGGCAAGTTTTATAACGATTAATCCTAGAATGCGGGTAATACCATCTGAAAATAGAATTTGTCTTTTAGACTCGTTTTTCCCAAACGATTGAAACAAAAATTTGACACAAAACTACATTTGTAGTCATAAAATCCCATTCCAAATTTGATATATTTAAGCTATTGCATTTTTGAGGTATCACGCTTACATGCTTCTGAAAGTACAACGGTCAACTTCTTGTTGGATTTGGCTCAAAATTTGATAGGTGTTTAGACTATAGATGTTAAATCTGTGTGCCGAATTTTATCTCTCTTCGTTTTGTAATTATTCTGTTAATTTATATTCGAATAACAGGATAGACAGACTTCCTTAGAACGGATTTTGCTCAAAATTTGGCAGAAATCTACAAATTTGGTATAAAGACCATATGTGAAATTTCGTCCGTATAGCTCAAAGCGTTTGTGAGTTATATTTGTCACAGACGGACATTTTCCAAAAAAGTGTTTTTTGAGATCTAAGACGATCAGACTCATCAAAATATTGGTTTCTATTTTTTTTGAAAATAACAGTATTGAGAAAGCAAAAAGACAGGATGAACTATTATAGCAACAATGAAAATGATTAAATTTTTACTTCAACAATAAAATGTATCGCTGTAAAATACAAGAGAATTCTAAAAAATAATAAATATAATTTTATATTTATTGTAATCATTCAGCATAATTTTCAACATTTCGATTAACGTGATGGATATTTAAAAAAAATTTCGTTAAAATCTATCACGCAAAGATTGAAGAATGCAAATATCTATCTAAAGCTTCTTAATTTTATCATATTAAAATTATAAAATCGAAAAATTTGTTGATAAAATATTATTGAGCTTTTCTAGCCGAAACTGTCTTGTGTACATCTGACAGATTTTTGAATAGATCTCATTGGCTTAGAAGCTACACTCGTTATACAAAATAGTTCGCCGTTTTTCTCTTGTCTGAGAAACGCTTCAAATATGATAACATATTCTGAAATATATGAACAAGAAATATCAACAATTAGCTCAAAACTAAAATAGAAAAAAATTCTTTTTTTTTTTTTTTTTTTTTTTTTACAAAAATCATTACGAAAATCCAGTTTGTTATTGAACATCAAAAAAAAAGTATGTCTATTATGCTTACAAACAATGTAGAACTTTTTAATATACAAGAATTACTTATGAATAAAGTTATTAGAAATGCTGATTTCCTTTTATGCTATACTTATTGGCAATAAACAATGAGTAGATAATTCCATCGAAATATAAAAAACTTTGAAAGGAAATAATATGCAATATTATACATTTTTTAAATGGTTATTTCAACAAAAAGTAAACAGAATAGTTTTCTACCGTTGGATTTCCCACCCATAAATGCGTCGCTTTTAGCTTTGAAATAAAACATATCAGTATTCGCTAAATAAATCATTCTTACTTTAGGAAAACCTCTTCAGGGTATGATGATTAATGGTTTTCTAATTTTTTTTTACTTCAAAAACAAACTTTATGTTCCATTCAAATAGAATTCGTGAATAAATTAAACAAAAGAAATATATTTAAAGAAAAAACAAAAATACATTCACGTTTCCAAAAGTGTAGGAATTATGAAAGAGTAAATAATATTCATTCTACTATCAACTAGTTTTAGAACCTTTTGAAGCTATTCAAAAAAATATTTTGTAAAAATGATGTAATTATTAATCAATATTTTATGAAAACGAATATTATCCTTACTATCCTTTTCGCTTACACGCCCAACACTTTCTGCTGTTTAATAAAGCAGAAGCGTTTTTCTTTTGAATTCTTCGATCTTTTCATTTATTCTGAATAATAATTTTCAACTGCAATAATTTTGTCTCCTAAAAGCCGTATATTTCTATAATAACGGAATCCATTTCGATTCCATTATTAATTCATTGATAATGGGGGAGGTGAATAGGGTAGGACTGAACTCGCATTGTTTGAGTTCGCAGCGGAGTAACAAGACCACTAGACAAAAACGTACACTCTAGTCCAGAAGTTGTTATCTGGCTTATAAGCTTCGCCACAATAGAAATATTACTGAATTCTCTTTTAATCGATATCCTAATAGAAAAGAAAAATAATCGAGATAATTGTTATTTGCTGAAATCAATCATCTTACTCCTGCTATATTCTAAATATTATTCTTCCAATAATGAATTTGATATTTTTTTGCCCAATTCATCTAAGAGTAATATATTCTATCATAAACGTGCTGAACTTTTACTCAATGCAATAACTATAAAAAAATGAAGCAAGTAATGCATTAGAAGATATTTATTAAAAACAGAATTTTAATTATTTATACATCTACTTAATAGTTGCCTTTTAATCTGAGTACTTATTTAAAAGAGGGGGACAGAAATTCAGTCTAATAAAGTGACTTGATTTCAAGGACGGTTATGAAATCGCATGAGGATTTTAAAATTATCTATTCATCTATTTTTTGTTATGATTTTAACCATAATTATCAACAAACTGAACGGGAAACAAAGAAAGGAAGTTATTTCTAATTTTTAAATGTAAATTCTAATAATCTATAACACTACTTTGTAAATAATAAATTTAAATTTAGAAAATATACATATTTCTATAAAAACTAGAGAAATTAAAAATAGACTAATGACCTTGCCTTAGTTTTTCAAAAACGTTTATATTCATGCATTACTTCAAAAAACTATAATAAGTAATAAGTAAGGTAATAAGTAATTACTATATGTAACTCAATACTATAATCGATTAAAACTAGTTTTATCTTCTAATTAATTAATTGATTATTCCAATTTTTTTTTAAAAATTGGGTGGTTTTCCCTACAAGAAAATATCTATAAAGACCTAAAGTGTTAACCATCATTCAATGAGTATAAAAATCGTTTGAAATTCCTATCTTCATTTGAAACTAATCTTTTTGCTCAAAACATTTGATTGCTTCAAACATATTTTATTTGTATGTATAGCATATACTTTGAAATCAAACAGTAATAAATAAATATGTGCTGAAATATAATCTTCTTTTAAAATTTTTTAACAAATCAATTTTTAATGTCGATGCCGTTTTCTTTCGAGAACATGATATATTTTCTCCTTTCATTCATATTATCCAAGAATAGATTTATTTTCTTCGTATACGCAAATTTTGTTTATAAATCAGTTATAGAATATTGGTTCCTTCTTCGGAAAACTTTTGGAGAATATCGCCAAATTTTACTAGTCGTTATCGGACTAGTTATATACACAACATCTTATTAATTTCCTTTGCAGTCACTGACCATCTTGCTTTCCCTACGCTTTGACGTTTTATTGATAATTTGTCTATCAGAAATTTTGAAGAATATATCTAAGGGATCCTTCTCAGTACACAGTTTCCTTGACCATTATAATTTCCGGTGTGTTTGGAACCATCTGTGAGACAAAACTTCTGCAATAAGTCAATAACAAAATTTACTAACAAAAGAATAACGATTTTCTAACAAAAGAAAATATTTCCAGTTGAGATTGAAGAGAAACAGATGTGAAAAAATATACAATTTTCTATTAATAACACTTTTCGTTATATGGCATATAGGAATCTTTCACAAGATTGTCTTTTATTCGTATGTTTTATTGCATTGTAAAACTTCTAATTTTGGAAAATAGTATTCTCTAGATTCGTTTGGCGAGTTTTTATTTTGGGAATATATCATTCCTTCTATTTGAAAAAATATAAAACACAAGGGATACTGAAATATTTTTAGACATAGAATGAAGCCACAACAAGCTAATGAAAAATTATTTAAGTATTAAATGTTTCAATGACCAACAATTTAATATCATTTCTATTTTCAGTGTTAATGGCGCTTACTATTTTTTTTTTAACTTTCAACCAAATGTCAGTAGTTCGCAAATCTATGAAACTCTGCTCGGATCTAATTCAATCTCATATCTTCTCTTCAAATTATTATTCCTATTCCGTGAATTCATTTCAAATAAAATATATAACGGAAATGGTATCACCCCGTTTATTAATTAACCTGAGGAAAAATATATTATTTGTTTCAAAATATAACTATGTGACTATATAGAAAAATTTTGATGTTAATTGTATAAATGAGCTAACCTTACTTTTACATTAAAAATTACATCACAGTTGTAATGATATCTTTTTCATTACACACAAATAATATTAGTAAAAATATAAAAATCAAGTTCATAATGCAATAATATCCACTTACAATAATATATTTTTAATTTTTTGTTAAAAATAATTTAAAAAATGATAACAACACCAGGCTTTTTGAATTGCTCCCTAATGATTAGATCTACAACTAAAGAATGTCTATCGATTTCTGATACACTAAATCACAGAGGAATGTAACTTGCTCTAAAGCAAAATATTTTCCACTATGTAACATAACTACGTCTTTTCTGGATCAAACGCAAATATATACCAAAATAAATCAAGGTGCATAATACTTCCGTTAAATTTGAAATTATTTAAAGGAGTACAAATCATTTGCAATTAAATAAACAAATATTAGTATTAATAATACAAATCTTAGAAAAAATATATTTGCTAATAAATTTACTCGCTTTTTTTTAATTATACTGTGTTAACCGATCCGGTAATCAAAACAGATCTGAGGTCATTTCAATAGCGAATATATAGTAAAAATCCATAGCATCAGTAATTCTATGAGTAATTTTGAATTTTTTTGAAATTAAAGAAAAATAAACTACATGGAAATAAAACTCGTACTGTTGTAATCCGATTTTTTTTATTATAACGTAAAAAATGAGATTTTATGTGATGATATACTTAGAAATTAGTAAAGAAAATACTGTAATTACGATTAACTTCAACTGAAATTAATATCTATATAAAATTTCAGAATATCCCTTTTTTAAATCAAAACCAATTATTTGAAAAATAAATACGTTCCAAATTTGGTAGTTCTAGATCCAAATGATTGCTGTGTTTTAACTAATTTCTTTCATCACGCATTATGAAATTTATAGAAAGCATGCCACATTTTCATATTAAAATTGGCTTTCTTGGTGATGAACTATTACATTTGATCACTCTCATTTATTAAATTTTTCATTCCAATAATTTTCCTTATTTGTTTTTCAAACGTGCACCACGCAGATTTGACTTTCAGAATGTTTTAACTATTTGTTTTATATGGCGTTTCTGAATGGCCAAGAATATTAGTTTTATTTGATTCAATTAAATCTTTTGCCCATAACTCAAAAGTTCATGATTTCACAAAAGAAATATTTTTAAGCAACAAATTTGGAAGATATTAAAAACCGAGTTAACTTGAAAAGCCTTAATGTTCAGTGCGTATATAAACATCCTAATCGATTCTATGGCCTAATAGATTCTACATCCATTCTGTGTTATTATAGTACTTTTCAAAACTTAATTTTACCGAGTAATCTATCATCTGACTTTTTCGCTATTATAATTCCAATTACTGATTCCTCAGAAGCCGCTTTTAATCACCTGCGCTGTTCGCCATGATTAATAGTTGATAGAATTTTAAATTAAATATTTAACGAAATTTGCTCTTAATGGCTTCTCCAGTAAAGTACTTTTAAACTTCAACTTTTGATGAACGTATAAAAAGTGCTACTTCAAAAACTTTGCAATGTCATTTTTATTGTGTAATGCATCTTCCTTATTTCCTGTCATATAACTTAAAATTTGAACATTAATTTCAAAAACGGAAGTAGCTAAACTTCAAATAAATCAAAAACATTCATTATTTAAAAATTGGCATATTTTAAATAATGCGCATGTTTGCTTGCTTTGAAAATTAAACATTAATAACTAGAACAGAAAATTTCAAAAAGTATATTAAAAGCGTACTTTAAATATAAAATTAATGAGTATCTAAAAATAAGGCGAATCTTTATATCTTGCAAAAAAAAGCAAGCAAAGGTAAGCAAAAAAACAGCTGAAGTGATCTCCTTAAATGGTCCTCTCATGGTCTCTAATAACATATTGTCCCACAGAATGCCTTGCATAGCACTATCATTACGAAATGAATGATTTAGCATTTTTACTGACGTGAATTTAGCATTTTTACTGAATTTATAGTGTGATTCATGGCAAGTTTTATAACGATTAATCCTAGAATGCGGGTAATACCATCTGAAAATAGAATTTGTCTTTTAGACTCGTTTTTCCCAAACGATTGAAACAAAAATTTGACACAAAACTACATTTGTAGTCATAAAATCCCATTCCAAATTTGATATATTTAAGCTATTGCATTTTTGAGGTATCACGCTTACATGCTTCTGAAAGTACAACGGTCAACTTCTTGTTGGATTTGGCTCAAAATTTGATAGGTGTTTAGACTATAGATGTTAAATCTGTGTGCCGAATTTTATCTCTCTTCGTTTTGTAATTATTCTGTTAATTTATATTCGAATAACAGGATAGACAGACTTCCTTAGAACGGATTTTGCTCAAAATTTGGCAGAAATCTACAAATTTGGTATAAAGACCATATGTGAAATTTCGTCCGTATAGCTCAAAGCGTTTGTGAGTTATATTTGTCACAGACGGACATTTTCCAAAAAAGTGTTTTTTGAGATCTAAGACGATCAGACTCATCAAAATATTGGTTTCTATTTTTTTTGAAAATAACAGTATTGAGAAAGCAAAAAGACAGGATGAACTATTATAGCAACAATGAAAATGATTAAATTTTTACTTCAACAATAAAATGTATCGCTGTAAAATGCAATTAAAATATTTTTCAAAAATTGATTGAAGACAGTGTGGTGAAAGCTTTTAAGCCAGTTAACAGCTACGCTACCCGAGCAATTGTTTTTGTATTGTGGTCATGTTACTGGGCTGCGAACTACAAGGTCCTAGGTTCTATCCTCACTCATATCAATCAGCCACAACAGGAAAAAAATTGTATTGCAAAAAAATTCAATCATTGAAATAATTAACTTTTAAAATTTAAGTTAATGTAAAAATCATTTTTAAGCTGCAATACTTCTGGAAATAGTTATAGAAATTATGATTTTATTATTATATTAATATAATTAATTTTATTTCATCGTATGAAACGATGTACTTAAAACGATGTACCTTCTGTTGAATTTTTTAGAACCGATTGAAATGCTTACAAAGGCAAATCCATTTTCATATGAAAAAATTTAGGAATAATAAGCAAATAGTTTTTAATATTTAAGAATAATATTTTTCTCAAAACGAAAACTGTTTGCAAGATCAGAAGAAAATCTGCTTCTTAAATAGAAAAACAAAGCATGAAAAAATATTTGCCAATATATCATTGTAAATATCTTCCGTTGAATGCAATAAACCTGATAACAAAGCCAGCTGACGCTATACTGTAAAACAACAACAATAAATATGCTCAAAATAGGATTGTTTACATCAAAAAGGTAATTTAATATCTGTGATTAATAACTTTTTATCATCAGAATGCATTTCTCTGGGACAGTTTCTGTTAAAATGATTACATGAACATATGTAAATTAGGGATCCATTCAAAGTTTTATAAATTCAATATACAAGTGAGGTAATCAATCTATAAAATTACATGTTTAGAATAGCCTCTAACAAAAAATATGATATTTAAATTTTCTTGTTCAATCAATTTGATTATGATTTATTTTTATTCTTTTCACTGCAAGCAAAAATGAAAACCAATTGCTTTATAATGAATAAAGTTCACACTAATAAAATTAATCGAAATTTATCATTAATATTTATGTATGTGTATTGCATTTCATATTTTCTAGGAAAGTGTATTCACTTATATCTATTATATGCAGGAACTAAATACTTTCTTTCAAACCTATTCAATTTTACATTATTTTTTTGCGTGAAAGCTATCTAAACTTTGCATCTTCAACTTACCTTGAAGCTAATAAATCATGTTTCTCATTACTAGCAACTTCATTAATAGTGTTTGAGATGGAAAAGAAATATATATAGACTTTTTTCTCTTTGAAAAATATGAAACATTCATTAATATCACTTTTTCAATATTAATATATGATTTAAGGTTTTATAACGACATGTTTTCTCACTCACTTACAGTAAAACGCATTCTGATTCAAAATAATCCTCAATAACATATATAAATGAAAATAAATCATTGTCTGAAGCTTCATTTTCTAAATAAAAATACGACTTCGTAATCAGCGAAGTCCTCATTTTGTTTGAAGGAGAGTTTTTCCAAGAATTTTCTTTCGAAATCTTGATCTTTTTCTTCTATTTTTTCCCATCCGTATCATCTAGGAAGAAATTCGTTTTCTTCGTTAGCTCAAATATAGTTTCGAAGCTATTTATAGAATACTGACTCATTCTTCAGAAACTATTGACATATTTTAATAAACTGTCTCGGATTCTCATACACACAACATTGGAAATCAGATTTCCTGTGCCAAAACGATTTATTGACAACCATCTGCCAGAGGTTCCAAAAAATAACTCTTAAGGATGTTTTCCAGTATATGAAATCCTTCCTGTCTGCCAGGAGTTTTGACGAATATGTCTTAAATATATTTTCCTGTATGCAATTTCCTCGAGTATAAGAATTTCCGGTGTCTTTTTAGCCATCTGTAGGTTTTAAATTTTGCAGCAATCGAATATTTTACCAACAAAGGAAAAATTTTCCATTTATTTTCCTGAATGTTATGAGAATAACAGATTTGAAAAATAACAGACTTGTGAAACTATACAATTTTCTATTAACCCCTTTTTTGTTTTATGTTTTCATATAGGAATCTTTTGTAAACTTGTTCATATATATTTGTGCTTCCTAAAAGCTTTTATTATATGAAAATAGATCTTTCTAGATTTCCGTGTCACTTTTTTGTTTTGGGAATATATCATTCGCCGTATTTCAAAAGATATGAAACACAAAATATGTAGAAATGTTTTCTAAACATGTATCTAAAATACAAACCAATGAAAAATTATTTAAAGATCGTAAATACTTTGATGATCATAATTTTAATGTCATTTCTCTTTTCAGCTCTGATGGCTTTTATTACTTTTTACTTTAAACCAAGTGATATCATTTTACATATCAGTGAATCCTATTCGGATCTTATTCGATTGGATCTTTTCCATTCATATTATATATATTTTGTAAATTCATTTCAACGAAGATATTAACAGAAGTAGTATCAACCCTTTTTTTCACTGTTTTATATTTTTTCTGTACATTTTCCTACATATAATTATTTATGAATACAAAGTTGGGATAGAAGTTGCATCAAGATCAACAATTTAGAGAACATCTCACAGCTAATCATCAATAAGCATTCTGTTCTTCATAGCTTCACAGTCTAAGTAAAAGAGACCATGTCTTTACCAGTATTTTGGATTTGTTGTTATAACTTCACTGAATTTTTCTGATGTTTTTCCAGCTTTCTTGGATTTTATCAATACAGAAATTATTTTTAGTTTCAATAGTACATTTTTACCACTAAGAATCTGACTTCATTCTTTGCTACGGCATATATTGCATCTAAAGTCAGCAAATAGGATAGTATGGCGTAAAATTCAAAATTTTACATCATACCGTTGATTAAAAGGAAGTTACAACCATTATTTATAGATACAACTGTTTTATATAACTTTGTAACTAAAAAATAAATTTTGAAATACGAAGTAAATTTCCAACCACACAGCTACATGCAATACCAATATTCGCTCAAATAGTTTTATCATCCGATAAAATCTAAAATTAACAAAATTTATCCAGATATATGATACGGATCTTTTTTTTTTTGAAGTTAAAACTTGCACTTAATGGATGTATGAAATATTTCCCTTTAAACAGAAAATGGGTCACGCGATAAAAGAAAGAACTTGCAGTTTTAATTATATTTAATTCTGAGATTCTTTCATTGATTTTTATGAACATATCTTAATAATGGAAAGAGAAATAAAAATGATATTTTTTTTAAAAAAATCCATGCATTTCTAATGTATAATTTGAATTACATGCAACTTTTTATGAAAAAGAAAGGGCTAATTATTGCAAATGTATAACATCATTCATCATACATATCACTTTGCAAAGGATATATGCAAAGTATAACATTTATGTGGTGTACTTCATCTATTAATACTTTTTTATTTTATTAATGTTTATTTGAATATTAATAAATATAAACTGCTTGTGAGCATCGATCTTTTAATTTCTTATAATTCATGGCCTTGGAAAAGCAATTTTAACTTCATTGAAAACATCTAATACTAATGAAGAAAGTATATTGATACTTTACAGGGCAAGCAGTTCGACCTACAGTCACCATATTCGGCACTTATTTACCTCGGAGGGTAGGAATAAACACTTCAGAGCTATTTGTTTGAAATTTTAATTAGCATTTTAATTAATTAAAAGTTAAGCTGAATTTTAGCATTTTCCCGCTGTAAGTTTGAAAAATATCATTATAAAAAATAAATTCTACACTGTTTCAAAATTTAACCAGCGGAAGTATCCTCCTTAACCTTTCTCGCATATTCTCGAGGAAGGGTGTTATAACCCTCCCTTCACATAAATTTGTGGACCTTATGTTAGGCTGGGAATCCTTGCATGGCATTGGTGAACTAGAGTTATGAAATATCGATTTTTGCCGTGAATCTAACACTTTTACTGAATAGATTGCGAGAATACTCATTTTGGACAATTTTTTTCCGATCGATTAACATTAAAATTATTCAAAAAACGACAGTCGTACTCAAAAAATCTCATACTATAATTTCAATGATTGGAGCCATTGTGTTAATGAGTTATTGATTTACATGCATGTGAAAGCACAGACCGACATACATCGGCAATTATCGAGTTCACTTGTACTCGAACAGCCAGACAGACATACTTCTTGTACGTGAATTTGGTTAAAAATTTGACAAACGTAATTACAGACGTACAGTTTTGAGCATTTTTGAAATGAATGTTGAAATGAGCGTCGTCGTGCTTTTAATTAGACTGGAAAACAGACAAAAGGACAAAAATAACAGGGTATCTGAAACGTGGAGATTTGTCATAATCTCAAGTTAGAGTTTTTTGGCAATTAGAATCTTCCTCTATGTTTCGTATACGAGAAAAATTTTTAAAAAAAATGTCTTTTTTAATTATAGCAATTTAATAGTCATGCAAATTTTTATTGAGTTATGGGTTTGTTTGCTTTTTATTACCTAATTTTCAACAATAGATTCCATTGTTGCTCGCAAATTCAAACCTTCATTAATTAAAATTTTTTTCCCATCATTAAAAGATGAAAGATTTTGTTTAATATCCGTGTAGATACAAGATGAAGAAAGAAAATGAAGCTGCATTGCTGCGAAATTTCGAAGATAGAGGAACCATGAATTTACATTTTTAATAGTCCAATGATGTCATGGAATCAATCTCCATTAGAAAAGTTCATATACATAATGAACAGAACACATGTAAGACAGTTAAAATAGCAAGACTTTAATATTTGTTATATAGTTACATGAAATTATATCTAAACGATTTAATTAAAATTAAATATGACGAATACCTCTAACGACCTAGCTGGTTGATAAAGCCGCCCGATATTCAATAAATTAGTCGCCTCAGGCGATTAGCTGATTATTCTGGTATGTAATACAACAAAGTTGATATGTTCATACATATCATTCTGTATTTAATCATTCTTATTCTGCATTTAATAATTTAATTTTCTACATCTAAATTATTAAAACGAAGTCATTGTTGGTTTACTTGTCAGTGTCAACTTTCCTTTTAAGTTAATTCTCTTTGAACTTTCGTTTCACTTTTTTTGTATTCCGAGTATTTTAATAATTTCCATAATCCCTTTGAACATTTAAAATATTTTTCAACGATTTAAAGTTGCGGAATCATGAATAAAACATTTGAATCAAAGGAATGAAAATAAGTATAATTCCCATTGGTTGAAATGGATGTAATAAAGATCGCTCATGCATGTTTCATAGAATATTGGAGTTTCAATTAACAGTCTTCTGTCACTAATTTGCAAATTTATATGTTTGTGCAGAAAAGAAAGGCCTGCGGGTTTGTTTGATAAATCACAAAACTCTTCGGGGTATCTAAAGCTAATACAAAATGGTGGCAAGATTCATAAAATTATCTTTTAGACTGTATCTTTTGATCAATAAATAATTATCTTCAGGGAAATCGCGACAGCAGATCTCAAGAAAGTAAAGCGACATTTTTTCGAAGAAATCTTATTAAACTAATGGATCTTAAATGTATTGCTTCCATCCTAAAAGCAATACTTGCGCAATAACATCTGACAGATATGTCACTCCCCCATCGCTTCTCTTTTTTTATTTGTTTTATTGCTCAGAGAGAAATGCACAGCTTTGCATTTTACCACAACTCATAATTTTTGCATTTCGCTCATTAATAATTTAATTTTCTACGTCTAAATGAATAAAGGGAAGTTATTGTAGGTTTAGGTTTATAGCATGAGCGTGAGATTCCTTCAATGTCTGCCAAATTTTTGATGGAGTTTGGAAGGAAATAATAAGAAAAAAATGGAAAATTGTGCAACATTGAAGAAAAGAATATGGATTTCAATTCGCTATAGGTCTATGATCAAAACTAATAAAATTTTTAAGAACAATGAATAGTAGGAGATAAGATCCTTTTATTTCACTTTTTCTAAGAAATTTGCATTATTTTATTTTTATTCAATACATGAGCAAACACACATACGTCCAAACTTGAAATTCCACATTATACAAAATATAGATTTCCAATTATATACAAGTCTTAATCAGTCCTGAAAACACAGAGACCTGGTATGACAAATTTTAGTCTGATATTTTTTATAAACGCTTATTCCATGATTAATTAATTAATGAAAGTGAATAGACAATATTGCTACTAATGAATTTTTTAGAAATGATTAAATTGTTTCCTAAGGCTAATTCGTTATTTGAGCAAAATGTTAATTAATAATCAACTAATCAATTAATAGTTCCTAATATCTAAGAAAATGTTTTCCCTCTCGACGGAATCTATTTATTAATGGAAGCTATTACTACAAATATTGAAAATATGCTTCTTAAAAAATAAAACATAAAAAATAATTTCGAATATCTTTTGTTGAATGAAATAAACATAAAACAAAGTGCTAGTTGATGTCTTACTGCGAAATAATAATAAATATGATCTAAATCATATTTTTTACGTCAAAAAGGCCACTTAATCATCTGTCATTAATACATTTTTATTTTACTGAACATTTCTCTGGGACACTTTCTGAAACTGATTACATAAACATACGAAAAACATAAATCCATTTAAAAGTTTAAGCAATTTTATAAATTCAATACGCAAGCGAGGTGGTCAATCTATAAAATAACATCTTTTGAACAGTCTGTAAATAAAAATATATTTAAATTTTGCTATTCAATCAATTTGATTATAATTTATTTTATTCTTCTCACTACAGGCAAAATTAAAAACAATTTCTTTATTGATGAATGAAGTCGATACAAATAAAATAAATCGAAATTTATCATTAATATTTTTGAAAATTTCTTTTAATATTTTCTGGGAAGTGCATATGATGAAATCTATTATTTGGATTAAGCAAATAACTTTTATATACAGTATATTTTGCATTTTTATTATGTCTATTCACATTTTTCATCCACAAAATGCATTGAAGCTAATAAATCTCTTTATACATTTTATCATTATTAGCATTTCAAATAAAAAAATATGATCCAGACTTTCTTCTTTTTTGAAAAATATGTATCATCCACCATTATCACATTTTGAATATCTAATAAATAATTATTACTGTCTGGAAACATATTTTCTCTAGCGCGCGCTTATAGAGAAAATCCATTCTTATTAAAGTAATTCTCAATAATGGAGATAAATAATGACAAGTCACTGTCTGAAGCGTAATATTCAAAATAAAAATACTTCTTTATAATCAGAGAAAGTGCTCCCCAGAAAATTTATAATATTTCTTCTGCAGACTATTGAATTATAATTAAGAAAATTGTCGTAACTCGTGAGAAATATATACCTTATTGAACTAAAAGTTTCAAGGAGGAAATTCTTAATCTAATAGTTGAGATTGATGGTTACTGAAAAATTTAATATGTTTATGGAAGGTATTCAAGGCTTTAATTCTCCAAAAATATCTTTAATTGTTTTTAAATAATAAAAATAAATCGATAGTAATCAAACAAAAATATTTAAATGAAATTACCATCAAGAATATTCTGCATTTCAAATATATATAAATAATAAAGTTATTTGTTTTATATAATACATGTCACCTTTCATTTTAAGATATATTTGAATATAAGGAGTCTTGTAATGGGTTAATGAGGAGGAAATAATTGCAATGAGTTAATAAATGCAATGAATAAATAAGGGGAACAAAATTTAGTGACTCCTATTTTGCATTATTTTTTATTTTAGTACTTTAGTTTTTATATGCTTTAAAATTAATTGAACTGGTTGAAAAATTGTCAACAAAAGATTCATTTAAATTTCTTGGCATGTTCAATAAAAACAGCCTTCCAAATTTTTCAAAACTAATTTAAATATAACTGAAAATCATAGGAATTCTACAGGAATTTTTTTAAATGTTGGTAACTCTTATACAATAAACTAAACTGGAAAAAATTGAAGATAAAGGATTTGCAAAGGATCATGACTTGAATATTCGCTCTGTAGTTGATGCTGTCTTCAAAAATATCTCTAATAATCTTCCATTCATTGCAATTTTTGATGTGATGATCTCCAACGAAAGCGCATTGAAATTGATAGTCTTGATGAGTATGAACTTTTGAATATATTGATACTGATATTTTGATATTTCATCTTTTATTAATTAAATGAAATTATATGAAAGATCATTAGTTCTATGTGTGCTCATTTCATGCTATCTAATATCTAGTCGCTAATATTTCCTCTACATTTATAAATTATTCGATCATAATAAATATTTAGAATTTATTATTTCAAAGTATAATTAAATATGCAAGAAAAATTTATTAAAATAAAAATAGTTGAAGCAAATTGTGTTCAGATGATGCACATCAAATCACGTAGATAAGAAAGGGCGTACAAATGACATGATGTTAAATGGCATACGTTGTAACATTTATAATGTGAATGCATGTAACTCGTGCACCAATCATGTCATATTTATTATGTGTCTATTATAAAATATGAATTAACTCCATTAAAATCATTAAATGCCATACAATGATTTGAAATGCTATCATAAATAAGATAATCATTGCAAATCGAAAAATTTTAGTTTTTCCAAAAATTGATTAATATTAAGCATATAATAATTTATAAAAGGTTATAAATATCTATTAAAATATTTAAAATATTATTTATTTTATATTTGTGAATTTTTTATATGGCAAATCACTCTTCTTTTTTTTCTCCAAATACTATTAATATGATCTAATGCATGTCTTTATACTGTATCTATAAAGGTGGTCTTTACATGAATATTAATGAATGATTTCTCAACCCTCAATTGACACTAATATAAAAACGCTTATTATAAAAAAAGATTTAGTTAGAAAAGTTTGGCGATTCCTCAACAAAACTGATAGATATGAAAATATTGAAATTTTATTATCAGTCCTATTAGCATAAGATAATGAACGATTTATATATAATGTTGTTCGATGAATCTTATAACTTGAAACTAGCAATTGTTATATATATATATATATATATATATATATATATATATATATATATATATATATATATATATATATATATATATATATATATATATATATATATATATATATATATATATAAAAATGCGATTTTACACAAAAAAAAACCAAACTATTAGAGCCTTTTTCTATCTGCCCTCATGCTAAGCATGTTACATAGCGTCATATCGTAAGTTTTTGTGGTATTTGAATTGTTGCCATAGGATGATAATCTACTGGTACCTCAACATTTTATGAGATGGCGCTGTATGACATTATCTGAATACGAATGCGTTCGGCTCACATCCAATAGCAACAATGCAATTATCGTGTTAATCATTGCAAATAACATGCTAAACTAAGTGCATTCCTGATTTTTTTTATTTAAATGACCAGTTCATATGTGGGTAAGATTGAAAAATATTCACATGTAACAACAGCACTTGATTCGTATTTAAATATTTTCTCAGAAAAAAAAAACTGCCGAGTGAAGCTTGGTCTTTCTGGTACTTCTAAATGATGAAAAATATTTTGAGATATTATAAAAATATTTTGGAGTGTTTTGCACTAACATTAAACATTATTTCGAATCTCAGCGAAATTCCCTGATTCTTCACACAAAAAAATTGTCCATAGTTTCTTAAGATGAAATAACGATGTCAAAAGGATATCGAAAGAAAATCTCGGCTGAATAAGTTTAACTGTTTATTATTTGAAAATTTTTTGCTATGTAGTGAAAACAACTACGAACCTTATGCAATTCATGGCAATAAAATGAATGATACTTACATATATATATTTGAAAGAAATTTTATTTCATGGCCTTCTGTTGGGAATTATTTTGTACATATAAAAATATGCATTTTTTTTTCTTTCAGTGTGAAGCTTTTTTACATTTATTTCAGTGTAAACCACCGAACTTCTTAAAGACATGGGAGAACAATACATAAAAGATTGTATTATTTCCTAATGTATTTCCTTGTAAATTATGGATGCATAATGTGATATAAGGATACATGCACTATTATTGGGAGGATAAAACTAAAAGACAAGTATAAAAAAGGAATAGTTTTCAATGGATTTCTATATTACCTGAACTACATTATAAGATACATGATGTAACCAATCAAATTAGACGGAAAACATTTATGTCGAAAGAAAATACTTTTTCATCTACTTTGAAAGAAATGAATAAAATTTTTCAAAGATAATTCAAAAATATATTCATAATTTTGGTTTATAAGACTTCAAAAGAAATCCGCTATTAGCACACATTGATTGTAATAATTAGTGTTATCAAGTTGCATTTTTATTCCACAAAAAGATGAAGTGTAGATTAAAAATTATAGTTCTCATGCTGTTTTTATTTATACGAGAAAACATAGAGAAACTATTATCCAATAATCCAAACGTGTCATATAACTCCAAATCATAAATCTTATAATCTCCCTACTATAAATTTTTTAAAGAAACACTCTCTTTTCATATTTCATGATGAAAAAAATGTCTCAAAAGGTTCAGCAAAGCAGACTGCCGCAGCTAAAGCTACCAAACTTGGCACATAGTTACTTTTCTAATTATAGATGCTCATGGAAAGAGATTTGTTAAATTTTGATTAAATTTGTATTTAAAAATGAAGTTAAAAGTTATTTTTCAATAACTTTTGATATAACATTGCGCAGGGAAAAAAAAACAATTTTATACTACTTTAGAATTTAAAAAATAAGATTTTCTGTGAGACTGATTTTATTTCGATAGATTTTTTTTCGATTATTTTAATGAATATTTAAAAACATTTAAAATACACATTTAAGCATTGCTTTTCATTCTTTTAGTTACCAGATATATGCTCTCTTTCTTTGAGGCGTGTTGTTGCATTTTTGTGTGCCTATTCTCGCAACAATATAACTGAGAACAATTTTTTAAAATAAAAAAACAATAGAATTGATTATAAAACAATGTCATGTTCAAACTAGAGAACCGAAACACCTTCAATTTTTTTTAATCGTAAGGGAAAAAATCTTTTTATGAATGCCTAAAACTGCACTAAAATCTAGAATTTCTTCGGTGAAATCTATCCGATCAATGGAAGAAATCTAAACATTCATTCTCCAGTACTTTCTTCAACCTTCACCCCCTTTCCCAGAATTTCTTTTCTTCCTCGCCTTCTTTTTCGGTCCTTTTCTTCCGGAATCTGGATGTCAGCGGCCAGTTAAAGGAAGTGACGTTACAGGAGCGCTTATCGATTCCGTCACCCTGGAAACCTGTTACGTCACTGCGGTGACGCAGTGACCAAAATTTTCTTACAATGCGCACTAGTACGTTTTCTACATTTAATCCCTTTCCATTTTAAACAAACCGTATAATTTTGCATAATATGCGCTTTAAAATGTTTGACGTCATTTATATGTATCAAATTTTGTATCGAATCGGTACGAATATTGCATTAAAATTGAATTTCTGTTTGAATTCTGCTGAAAAATGCAATCTTATGCATTCAAATTCGTTTTTATGGGGGATAGGGACAAGAAAAGGAAAACGCGCAAAGAAAAACGTTCTGGAAATTCATAAGTGTCGAAGGAATACATTTGTTTGCAATACATTTTTAACAAATTCAGGAGATAAATAGGGGTCGGTTAAAAATGACATACATAAAAAAAAAATCTCAAAACCTCATGATGTAGCAAGAAATTAATTTTCCATAATTAGTAAAAATTATTATAGAAATTGAAACATTTTATATATATATATATATATATATATATATACTAAATCTTACATACCCGAAAATCTAGAAAAAGGAGTGACTGTAAAACGTAAACGATAAATCTCAAACAAAGACATAAAGAAACATCTCGTCTTAAATCAAAATATTGACAGAAATCTTTGAAATTTTAGAAATAAATCGCAATCACCTGCTTTCTGCATTTTATACGACTAGGCTGTTACGGAACTTTAAAACTATCAGGCCTATTTGTTGGAGGAAAACAAAACGTAATTTGATAGTACATTAATTAGTTGCATTCCTTTAAATGTGCGTAGGCTTAAATACTTACGTATTTAGAAATCATCTTATTGTGAGTCATTTTACAATAATCAATTGAAGTTTTTTTTAAATATTTTTAAATTAGTTTAATTCTTTTACAATAATATTACGTTCCTTTTCTTTGTGTCAAAATTAGAGACTAGTCACCTTTGGCGTGTGGCTGGTTGACTGTGGATATTGGTTATCTGGTAATTCGCTTAACTATAATTTAATATCCATGATTCTGTCAAATTGTCAGATATTAAAGCAGTGCTTATTTAATTGCCTTATATATTTTCTATTCAATGAGCACATAAAGCTTTTTAATGAGACCCATCCCATGATATCATTGCACAATTGCAAACATAAATTTGAGGTTCATCTACTACTAACTTTCGCAAAATTGCTAACTACACAGATAATAAATAGAAACCTTCTTGCTTTCTTTTTCAATAATGGAAAAAATCCCTTGGTTAAAGATTTGATGAAACAACAAAAGCGGTTAGAATTTCAGGACAATAATGCAATCTATTGTTGGAAATAAAAATATATTTTTTTAAATGCCAAAATTCAGAAAAGTATTGCGCAACTCATAAATTAGTATAATAAAGAAGACATTTTTCTTAATTTTGAAACGGTGTAAAATTCATTCTTGTGCAGCAATATTTTTGTAAGTTATCTCAGAAAAACACCAAAATTCAGCTTAATATTTAATAAATTAAAATACTAATTAAAATTTTAAACAGAGTGCCAAAATGCACATTTCTTTTCTCTTCAAGGTATATATGTGCCAAATTTTATAACTGTAGGGCAGACTTTCTGACCTGTTGAACACCAACAATCACACATTTTCCTTTCTCATTAGTAGAGATAGAATAGCGATTTCATTGGACTAAAAAATTATAGTATCCATCAATCATTAAATTTCATCTATTCATTACCATTTTGCATTTATAATTTGCAGCATTTTATTGGAATCCATTTACATCTTTTTGAACTGACATTCTTTATATAATAATTCTAATTTTATTTCTTACATGTATTTATAGTATTGGAGATAACGGTTTCAGTGGACTGAGAGGACATAGAAAGGAAAAGCGGTAAAATTTAATCAAATATTTTTGAATGCTAAAGATCCAAAAGTATTTACAATTGCTGAGTATAAGTTTATTTGTCACCCATTTGAATTCTTATTCGTGTCAGCATTTTCCTCGAAAAATGTTTGCTGAAGCGCTTTGGTGGCTTCCTTTAGAAACAGAAATGATTGTATTCAGTTACAGAATTGCTTAGATGTTCAGATAGATGTATATGAAGGATTTTTGATGCGTTCTTATAAAGGTAAATAATTATCTATAATTGTTAAAGAAATACATTCTCATTATTTTCTATGATGATATAGAGTTTGACTCTGTTGGATTGGGCAAGTCTGGTTAATCTTTAAAGTATAAACTTAAGAGTTTCGATTTGGAAACAAATTATTTTTAATCCTTCTTTCTTTTCTGTTTGGAATGTTTTAATAATTAGCATTCCAATACACGATTATTTTTGATGAAACAGTCATGATTAAAAACAAATTCATATAAATTTTATGAAATATTATACTTTAGTGTTAAACTGTGATTCCTTATTTTGATACAGAATAAAAATTTTTAATTATGCACATAAGAAATTTTTATGATAGGAATGGAGCAATTTTTTAGAAGGGACGGAAAAAAATCATTCAGCTCAAAATATGTCTTTCTTATAATGCAGATTTTATAAGAAACTAACAAAACTCGCATAGCGTTGCCAGTAGCATAACATCTAAGAAGAAAAATTAGCTTTAGACTTAAATCTAGCCTCCACCCGATATGGCATGGGAATATCATGCGGGATCAAAAAGATATTTAGAAATCATCAAAAATAACAACGAAGCAATTTTTTATTTCATTTTACTGCATTTATTGACTTTTTTTCTATATTTCTGTTAATTTGCTGCAGCGTTCCTCGTAACCTTAAGATTGGAAACGCTATTGCTATCGTTCGCGCCACATTCAGCCATTTCGCTAAAATTTGGCTATAAACTATTTTTGGGGTGAAAATGACTGTATATCAATTCTGTTCCATATTTAGATGGTTAAAATGGTTTCAATTTTCCCTTGTAAACCACATATGCCTTTTGATTCATCTTTCCATTTTAAAGCTGGGCTAAGCTTTGATATACAGTCATTTTGCGCTTTGCGAGGTTGGCAATTTTTCCGTGGCGCTTTTGCTACTATTACCCTATTGCTGCTGTTCTCGCCACATTCGGCCATTTCACTAAAATTTGGGCTATAAATTATTTTTTGGCGAAAATGACTGTATATCAAAGCTGTTCCTAAAGCTGAACAATATGGACAGACTATAGACATTGTTCCTATTGAAACCGAGACACCATTTCTGTAATCCAAACATAGATCGAAATTTAGAGTGGACTACTCCTTTTCGGACCAAATATCAGGAACGTTTGTTCTTTCACTTCTTTTCCTGTGTCTCAAATTTAAATGTCTTTTTTTTTTTTTTGTCAGCAGACAGGTGAGATTTATTCTGTCTCTGTAATTCAATTGCAGTGCGATTTAAAGAGAGACGGTTACTTAGCTCAGCAGAAGATTCTTCTTTGAAGAAAGTGTGGACATTCTTTCTCTGATATTCCCTAACCTAACGTTTCTTTCCTCTATATTTTCATTATCGCGCAACAAACGAAGCGTTTTGGCATTTAATCTTCTCCGGCCAAGGTTGGATTTCCTTCTTTTGGCAATAATGAGATTTGTATGAATGAGAATGTATCGCATATGAATACCACAGCTCTTGCTATTTGCACATGCGAAGTTTGAGATTTCCGCTCACGCGCGAATGAATGCAAAGCATAGACACTGCTGTTTTACGCATGCGCGAATCGTAGTAGGAAAATAATTAAAATCGCAATTATGAAACTCCTTTTTTTACTACCTCGGACTTTGATATTACTTCGATATACTAAAACCTTCCCCAATAAATGCCCTACAAAATGGTACAAATATCACCAAAATTAGTTCAGTATTTCTCAAGTTTTTCGGGTTTCAACATACAGTCGCTTTAAGGAGACTTCATTTTATACTATGTATAGATAGATAAAAAAAATAACTTTTCACTTTATCATATCAAAAATTTATCAAATAAGTTTTTTCATTAATTTTATTTTAATTTCAAATCTAATTTATAGTTCGACCAAGAATGATATCTCCCAAAAAATGAATTAATTTGAAAGTGACTTAGAATATTTTATGAATTATCTTATGACAATAATTACATTTTCTAAGTTATATTACAATAGTTAATAAGAAAGAAAAAAATTAACCAAAATCATGATATTTACACTTTTTTCTAATTATTTCTAATCTGGATAAAATTGGCATGGTAAACATTAGTGAAAATAGAAATAACTTGCTTTCTTGAAGTTATTTTTAACAACAATGAATGTGGTTGTTGATTTATAGAAAGCAGCCATTTGAAATATTTATCTAAGTAAGTTTTTCACGTTCTTCATTCAAAAATTTATTTTCTTAAATTTCAATAGACTCTTTTTCATTATAATAAACGAAATAATGATATGTCATTACAAATATCAACTCTATTTCTTAAAATTATTTTATATCCATATGTGACTTCAACATTCATTTTTGTAATAAAATTCGAATCTATCTTGATCTTTTGAGAAGAAATTATTTTATTTTTATGGTCCTTTATATTATTAGATTCTATCCATCCAATAGCTTTCCCATTTTTATCCAAACTATTTTGTAATAATAATGTTTAAAGGACAGTTTACTATAAATTAAATGATAAAAATTTACTCGAAATGTTCTTCAAAGTAGAACAGTTTAATTTTGGGGTTGCCAAATTCAGCAAAAAAAAAAATAATAAATAAATAAAAATACGGATGTAATTAGAGTTTACTATGTAAGGGATGTTCAAACTTTTAATTATATTTCTAATTTGAAAATCAATTAAAATTTTAAAGGCTTTCCTAAATATAAAAGAAAACAAAAAATTATTTTCTTAAACAATTTGGGATGCAAAAATGTTTCCGCAAATATTTTAAATTGTTTATACGACAATCTAACTAGTATTGCAAAGCATATTTGAAAGATAGTAATAGCGTTTTAGTATATTGTTGAAAACTCACTTACAAAATACACCAGGACTTACATTCAATATACAGGGTGGTTATAATTAAACTTCCCCTATAAACAGCATTATACAACGCAAACAGTTATATAGAACATATAGCAAAGAAATTTGGTATATAGACTATACACGAAATGCGCCCACGGAATTTCGAAAAGAAATATTTAGTTCCAAAATGTTCACCAGAGGGCACCTTTTTCGGAAAAAATTAATTTTAACACAATAAACGACCAAAACGAACACAGAAACAATATTAACATTTACTGATTAGTTTTTGATCACTTTGTCATCGAACCATATTAAGTAAAGGTAAGGAAAAAATAACAGTAAGCTGTTTGAGAAAAACTGTTCGGTTTTCTGAAACCAGAACAGGTTAGGACGAAATTGCACAAGAGGAGCAGTTTTTAATTATGTCCAGGATAATGTAGGGGAAGGTGCTCCATGTGACCACCCTCAATTCACCTGTAAAATTTCAAGTCGATAGACAGTGTGTTCAACTGCAGATCGTAACTGATCAGTTGTGATGCTCCGCACATGAAGCATATGGAGTTCTTTAAGTCATTAAATGTCGCAACAAGATACCGTCATCATTACAGCCGGAAACATCGGCATAAAACATGACAATGACTGCAAACGTTTCTTATCCTAACCTGTTTTGCATAAAGCTTCTTCGCAATCATGCAAATCTCGACATTTTTTCCTAGAATCGACAGCTTTTCCCGGTTTTACATTTTATTACTCATAATTCTTGTTCTGGATTGTTAATATTGTTCCGTTTTAGGCGTTTATTATGTTGAATTTAATGTTTGTTTTCTGGAAAAAGCGCCTTCTGGTGGACATTTTGGAACTATTTTTTCCGAAATTCCGTGAGAGTATCTCGTTTATAGCCTAGATACCAATCCCTTCATCTGTTTACGTTGTAAGATGCTGTTTATATGGGAGTTTAATTATAACCACCTTGTAACTTGTAACACCCACCAACTTTAATATCAATTTTACATATAAAAAAACTGCTGCATTTATTCATTTCTCTATGAAGCAATGTGAGAATTAGCTATAATTCGTTGTCAAATGCACACAAACTCGAACTATCATAAAAACTTTGGATGTTAATACTTCCTTGATTAGCTATGTTTTCCTCTCTTTTCCGAAATTTTGAGGACCTTAATATGTCTAAAAAACACAGGTTTAGAATTCTGCTTTTCCGTATATGAAGATGATAATTTTAAAAACAAAAAGAGCTATAATGATGAAATTCGGCATGTGATCTTAAAATCAGAGTTTTTATGCCCATAATTTTGCACGAAATTCGTCCATCTACCTGTCAGTGTATATGTGAACACAATAAGTCAGCAATGCAATGAACAAGATGGTTGGAATTCAGTATGTAGCTTAAAATCAGAACTACGGATACACTTAAGATTTTTGGCCAAATCCTTTTAAATATTGACATAGCATATGATAATTACAAGGGTATGTGAGCCCAGACTGTTTACGTACGCAACAACCTAAAGAAATGAAATTCAGTATGGTATTTTTTTTTATCAAAATTGTAAAATTATGTCAATTATTCTCAGTCAGTCAAAGGGAAGAAATAAAATGTATACTCCATTTTCTTCTTCGCACAACAAAACTTTTCTCTAAACTCGACATATTTAACCTGAATACTGGAAATTTGAGAGGAAACGAAACTGAAAATTGAGAGGAAAAGTTTTCTGCAACTCTTTTCAATTTTCAGTAACTAAAAAGAGTATGTCAAAAGTTTCAACAATGAATTAAAAGTAAATGATAATTTAAAACAATTAAGCAACGTTTAAGATTTGAAGAAGAGATTTATAAAAGGTAAATTAAATATTAACAAATTTTGTAGTAGGAAAGTAAAATGAAAAATATATCTTCTTTATTTCGATTACTTATACTTTCCCTTCAACAAATGTTATTTTCTATTCGTTCCTTCAGTTGCTGAACAAAGTTAAAATGAACTGCGATATTCAAAGAGCAGCATTTTAATACAAGTTGAACTTCTAAAGCTTCGAAAGTTTTCCAAACAGCGATATCTACACTCTAAAGAAAAGCGGTACCGTAAAAATAATATATCTCTTTCAAAATGCTGAATAAACGTTTCTGAGAAAAAGTATCTTCTAAATTAGAGGAGGAAGAAGTGAACACCGTTTCTCCTTTGGTTACGACCTAAAATATACTTTCCTGGGTTTTCTTTCACTTCTTTCCTTGCAAATAACGGATGGATGCTGAAACTTTAAAACTGTTTTTTTTTATCCGACCTTTTCTGCTAAATTCTTTGAGTAAACAGAAAAAAAAATCGATAGAGCTTATTATTGCTTCTATATTTTTATAAAGAAATACTTTCATTTTTCTGTTTTTGTTCTTTTGTATGTTTGTTTTTCAAAACATAATGAATGGTTCGTAAATCACTAATGACAAAAACTTCTGCAGATAAATATCTACTACTAATAAAAGTGTGTGTGTGTGTGTGTGTGTGTGTGTGTGTGTGTGTGTGTGTGTGTGTGTGTGTGTGTGTGTGTGTGTGTGTGTGTGTGTGTGTGTGTGTGTGTGTGTGTGTGTGTGCGCGCGTGTGCGTGCGTGTGACCTAAGGACCCATGGAAGGAAGAAACGAGCACTTCGTGTTTTGAAATTTTAGTTAGAATTTTAATTAGTTAGAAATCAAGCTACATTTTCGCGATTTTCAGCGATAACTTCCGAAAACATTATTGCACAAAAATGAATTTGCACTGTAACGAATTCTTTAAAAAAATATTTTTATAATATCTATTTAATAGTAATAGTTTAATATTTATTAATTTCCCCTAATTTTGCTATTTTTTACAAAAAATATTTTTTGTATGTTTTCCAACAGTATATTACATTATCGCACTAAAACTCAAATTCTTTTCATTGTTTCATCAAACATTTAATCGTGTGCTTTTCTTGCCTATTCTGTATCAGAGACTTTTACTGTGAAAAAAAAGGATGAGATTTGAGAACCTAATCCGAAACATCATAGCAGCATAACTTTTGATTTGTCTGTCTTTATATCATTTTTTTTTATTTCCTCTTAACAAGCACATCAAAAATTGTACCGCAATGAAAAGTACTGTAAAATATCCTTAAAGTGTTTTGAAAAATTAATTAAAATTACTGACTTACAATCTATTAAAATTAATAGAATAACAATTTATTAAAAAAAATTGAAGTTCAGTTTTTCAATTATATTATTCTATAAGTTCGTAAATTAAAGTGCATATCACTAAATGGCTAATTTTTCTTCTTTTTAAAATGCTGATATAAGATTTTATATTAGGATATACTGGATATTATTGAAGAAAAACGTTAACATTTCGGCTCATTTTTTATTAAAATTATAATTTAAATTTTAATAGCCTTTTCACAGGCAAAAGGACTGAACCACTATGGACCAAATTTGGTATTTTTAAGTCTAATAGTCTGGCTCTTAGAACATCTTGAATAATATTTTCCTTATGTATGTCGCAAGCTTCAATTTACAGATAATCTCCAACATTAATCTTAATAACAGCTACATTTTCGAGGAACATGTATTTCAAATTCATTTTATTCTTATATGCAACTATTTAATTCATTTTACAAATAGAATTAATAAGAAATTCAAAAATAATTGTACAATAGAGAAGTTGAAGCAGATGTTGCGCACACTTATTTGCTCTCCCTTCGCAAGTTGAAGAATGAATTGTGATTTTGTTTCTAATGGTTATGTCACATATAGAGAACACAGAATATATAAATTTCTTTGATACAATGGTTATAAAAGCGAATCTTTTCATTGTCCATTTATTTGTGGGACAGCTAATTTTGAATTTTATTTTTTCCAAAAATATTATATACTAGCCGCCTTTGGCGACCAGCCGTTTCGCCAATCTTAATGTTCGTTAAAATTTTAATAATTAAATATTTTATACAATTCGTACTTTAATAACATTTCATCAAAATATTTTAAAACTTCAAATTTTGATAGTCATATAATTCACTCATAATATTATAAAGGCCTTCAGTCATAACGTAATATGTATCTCTCTAAGCTTCTGTTAGCTCCCGTAGAATTTATGCTTTAAATTAAAGAGGAAAGGATGAATCTGCAATTAATATAATAATATTTTTTACTGAAATAAAGCATTTTTTTATAATATGATTACTGAAAACAGAGTCACTGAACGTTTAAACTTTATGGGAACTAAAGAATATTTATCTTAGTTTATGTAATATCTCAAGAATTTGTCAACAAAATTTTCTCAGATTCATCGTGAGCAAACACTAAGAAAATAAACAGAATCGTTTAAAATAATCTGTCGAAAACAGCTTAAAGTAAACTACTTAAAAAGCTATATACTTAAAACTATAAGCATATACAAAAAATATATAACGAACATAAATACAGTTTAATTACAAAAGCACACAACTAACCCAAAAATAATTTAAATTAACTCCGAATCCGTTGAAAATCCGTTGTCAACAATCAGAACACAATGCGCATGCGTGAATTTTCAACGCCAGTTACGGTAACGCAAATGCATGAATTTTTCTACACCAGTTGGGGTAACGCTATGCTGATTAGAAATTTTTAATTTCCTTTATTCTGTTTTATTTTAATTCAAAAGTACTTCAGAGTGAATCTGAAAGATCGATTAATTAATAATGTTTAATTTTAAATGCATCAAACATTAAGAAAATAAACAGAATCGTTCGAAATAATCGGCCGAAAAATGTTAACCCTAGCCTCATTAGTATAGGAAAAAAAACTGAAGCCTTCCTAATTTGTCGGTGGGGAAAATAAAAAGATTTTTTTGACGGGAAAGTTAGTTTTTAATTAATAATTAAAATCCTAATTAAAAATTCAAAAAAGGGAACCCAGGTGCACATTTCTGACCTCCAAGGTATACATGTACCAAATTTGGTAGCTGTAGGTCAAACCGTCTGGCCTGTAGAGCGCCAACACACGCACATACACACATTGAGCTTTATATAAGTATTGATAAGCATGATAATTCTGTATTCTAATAAATTTATGATTCTATATGCTAATTATTTTTTCCATGCTCATTGCATCATTTTTTGAACTGTTATTCAAAAAAATAACCTATTCATATAATTTAGAGATGCACTGTACATTCTAACCAAACCAGTTGGTTCCCAAAATTCATAATTACCAAATTCATGAATATTCATCATTTTCACGAAATTTCTAATCTCATTTTTAACCTTTCCAAACTTTTGTGACAGTTTTATTAAATTTGGAATATAATTAATTATTTCATCCTAATTTACAGCATTCATTCATTCAATGATTAGAAATTATCTTCATTAAAAGTATTCTCAGAGTGACACCTTGCATTATAAATTAGAATACGATAGAGCAGAGATCGTTAAAGTGTCTCAAAGGAACGCTATTTAGACCGATCCGATGCAATATTCATTAGATAATTAAGAAGGTTTTTAGCCATCATTCGTACATCAAACACATCTAGCCAATCCTGGAGCTAATTGCTTCGAAGAGTTCCAATATTTATTCTTCTTATTGGGCCTGATAAAGCTAACTTAATTTACCGTCGCTGGTAATCGCCTCCGGCCAGACGATATAATGAAGTTAAAAGTAGAAGTGCTTCGCAAACTGGTATTAGCAGCACAGACGATAAACGGCGGCTTCCATAGAAGCTGTAAACGAAAGCTTGTTTCCAGGCAAAGATGGATTTCAGTAATTCCAACAATTACTTTAAGAAATAAATGAACGTCAAAATTCTCAGAGAGAATAAAAAATTTTCTTAAGTGGTTGGTAGCTTAAGAAATTTTCACAGACTCGCAATTGAGTAAAAGCAGAGACGCTTAAAGAATTCGAAAATTAGGTGCTTCGGTTTGATAATAAATTTAAGACTCTGCCTTCAAACTTTTCTCCTTTCTGTTTAAATTCATTATTTAAATTAAAAGAACTTGAGAAAGTCTCTCATTTAATTATCTCGCTCATTCTATGAAATTAAAGTTTTATCGAAAGATTGTTCTAATATTTATGTAGTATGAAATTATATGTTAACGGTAGATAATAAAATTATTTTCGTTGATAAAATAAAGTTTTTGCAAAAACCTTATATAAGTTTAATAAAATTATTTAATGCATTTTCAATAAATTGGATGTTTTGTAGCTAGGTTTTACGTTATATTAAGTCATATCACTTACTCTCCGCCCCGCCCGAAGGCACACAAATAATAAATACTGAATGACCGGACCGCCACAACAGCAACACTGGCGGGAACTGTGGTTGAGTATTAAGGGCCATCACCATCCACGCTATAATACTTCCCTAAGGAAGTGCGCCCCGTCATCGATGGAAGGAGCCAGACTTCCACATTTTCATGTACCCTCCAGGGTGGCGAGATCCAACCCCCGTGCCGGAAGCATCTCATCCTCATTTCGAGGTGCCCCGGGGGGGGTCAATTTACGTTATATTAACAGAGTGTTATATACTCAAGTATATATTCATTTTACTTCACGATTACTTATTATCATTTTACTTCATGATTACTTATGGTCTCAGACCACTGCAACCTGGGAGAAGGTTTTTCCTTTATTGAATTATTTTAATTCCTATGCAGTAAAAAGAAAGTAATGAAATTAATAGATGCCTTTATTTTTATAATTAATAATTTTGGAAACCAATAAAATGTAAAAATTCTAAGGCTATTGCGTTAAAGTTGGATAAATTCTTAAAAAATAATTCCATGTACATTTATGAGAATTAATACAAGACGAATTTGATGCATTTCATAAAAACATGACCAATTTTGGAGTTTTATATGCAGAGTATTACAGATATACTTAAGAAGTGTTAAAACTTTATTTATTCTAAGGGGAGACAAGAATCTTGACTATAATTGTGATTTATGGCAAATTCTTTTATGTCATGAAGCTTACAATTTGTGTCATGAAAACATTTTTAGTCTGAGAAGTTGGCAAAACTTATATCCAGATAGAAAAACCCGACTAAACCAATGATATATGTGGGTGCCGGCGTCCTGGCATAGGGGTAGCGCGTCTTCCTCGTGACCTGGGCGTCCCGGTTTGAGCATGGTTGTTCTTCCGTTGTTCTATCTGTGAGATGTGTGAATGTGCCCTCCTGTAAAAAGGGGTTGGGCAAGCGATTGAGTGATGCGTGAGTAGCAAAGTCGTACTCTTGTCCCTAGTTTTCGCTACTATAAAAACAAGAAACGCTCCCCCACCGGCTTAAATCTCTGTCTTCGTAACAGCGGGCATGTCCATGGCAAGTGCCATAAGAAACAACAACATATATGTGGGTAGTGCTAAGCAAATATAGGAACGGTTATTTATATATTTTGATATCGCAATATTGAAGAGAAACATCATTTAATTTGTATTTTATAATTTACCATCACTCACATTTTCATTTATGGAAAAAGGACTAAAGCTGTTAGATTTACGATACAAAAAAATATTTTAAAATTTACAGTTGCTATTTTTAATACTGTTAAATGAAAAACAGTATAACGATTTATATTCATACAAGGACAAAGACTTTTATCATTATCTAAAAATGTTTAACTGTGAAATTTTTTAAGTATATTTTTACAGGAAGACTACCTATTGCAATGGTTCTCATGATATGGCTTCGGAAAAATTTCTGCAGATCATCATGGCCTTAGAACCAAAAGCTACTCTTACAAGTGTTCTCTAAAGTTCTTTTATCCCATATTAATTTGAAAAGAAGGAAAACTATTACACGAACTTAGTGTTCTAAGTATAGTAAAGTGGCAATTCGCTAAACAAAGATTAGTTTTTTGAATGTATATTATTACAATATTTATCAATAAAACGAGATTGTAGGTGTGTTAAGTAATCTTTATTTCACATTTTTAAATAAACGAAATTATTCTCCAAAGTTATATTTTGTTCTTGACAATACAAGTAAATGAGAACTATCACTTGCAGTTGCAAACATTGGTCAGGAAATTAATCAATAAGAATAGACATTTGACATTTGGCAGACTTTTCAATTAATGCGATGAAGATGTTTTCATCAAATATAACGATTAATTATTCAAATTGAAACTTTTTACAACATGATGACGGCTTTTATGCATTTATACACGATGAAATTGTTTTGTCTTTTCTTTTTAACAGGATTTTAAAAAATTTTAATAATAGTTTTTTTTATATTGAAGCAACAAACAATATCATTAAAATCTTAACTACTAATGAATTTCCCAAAAACTTTTGCAATATAGAAGTATTGATAAGAGAAAGTTTATCTAATTTCTAACTTCCTCCAGTTTATTCACTTTGAATTTTAACTCAATAGATGGCACTTCAATTATTTCTTATGATGACAATACATTATAACCAAACGTGGTAAACGTATATAGCTTTAAAAGCGGGAAAATTAAATTTAGTTTAACGAAGTGCAATTGCACTAACAAGTTTACTTGCTTCATACTGTTTTTTAGAGTTGCACTTTCATTTGGTAAGTGTATCCCTTTCATATTTTAATGACTTTGGTTCTATGTTTTATGGTCTTGCGTTGTTTGGTTTTGCTGTGATCTTATTTGGATTTTAAAAATTTAGAAATGATTTTGATTGTTATTTTAATTTTGTGATACTAATTTTATCTCCAAAACCTCAATTTCCTGGGATTTTCAGGTCATGAGGAGTCAATTTGTTGGACGAAAGTCAGACTCCTCACAGAAAAAATCCCTGGTTTGAATCCCTGCCTGAGTGCGACCCTTGAGAAAGTCTTCAGGCCGGATTCATTATATCTTCTTTTGGTTCTTTGGCTTTAAACTTAATATTTATTTCATTTTAATTTGGTAAATATTATCATAAATTGTGTCATCCAACATATATATGATGTAAAAAATCATTGAAGCACTGTACAGCGCAAATTGTTAATTTAGAACTACAGAGCTTGGCATGTAATCTTGATCTTTCAAAACTTTTAATCAAAATTTCAACATTTTTCCTTACTAATTTCTGACCATTATATTGCGCAGAAACTATGTTTACATGTATTTAAAATTAATAAAATAAGCTTTTCCGTGTCACCAATTTATTTCACATTTAATTCTTGTCATTGATTTTTAGAAATTTTGCAAATTAATTTTAAATAAATTTTACATAATATTTTCTATTTTTTTAATTACTGATAATTACGAGTATTGCGAGTATACGATAATTACGAGTATTGCGATGAAAATGAACACTTTTTAAGTGCATGTTACCGCTGCTATGTAATTAAAATTATATTTCAAAAGTAAATAAAAATAAACGAATCAAAACCAAAAGACTTTTATGCCACCTTGCTTTGGACTAAAGAATCGAATGTTCTTTAAATTTTTATTCATAAAATTTATGATTTTGACAATGTACATAAACCTCTTTTTTTTATTTAACCACAGAGTCAAAATTATTTCATATTAACGAATGTAAAAGATTAGATTATGCTATATTTTGATCTAGCTCAATAAGCAGATTCTAAATTACAAAGGAGTTAATATATATTTTGAAATTTTTTTTAGAAAATAATGGTTTATATTGCTGCCATCGTTTTCAGATATTTAAAAATAATAACAGCAAAAATAATAACATTTTTGATAAAAATGGAAAGCTAATAAAATGTCAGATTTTGAAATGGTTTATTTTTTATAGAAATAAATCGCGATTTCTTACGACAGTTTATTTTCACTTTTTCTGTCATTAAATATCTTTTTAATATCGTTCCTGTTCTTTCCAATTTGTTGTTTATCCTGCATTCATCTGTATAAATACTATGCTGAATTTGGATCCTTTTTCTAAATATTTATACAAAAATATAAATTCAGATATTCCAATCTATTTCGGATTTTTTTTTGGGGGGGGGGTCATTTTAAGCTTCATATTTTCATTGCGCATTTCTGGCACCTAACGTCTTAATTAATATATTAGATTTTAGTTAACATCCCGTTTTATAACGCAACACTAAAGCTATTTGGGGGCGGAGCTCGCAATTTTGAACCGCGATCACATGATGAGGACACCTCCCTCACCAAGCTTCCACACTACACCAACGGGAGAACGTTCGTCCCAAACGGATTTCACGTGCACCATGCGCGCTTACACGATGGCTCTTCAGTGCCATCAGGTATCGAACCTAAACCCCTTCGGTTCCGAAACCTTACCACCAGGCCACCGTGACCCATTAGCACATTAGGAGCATTGTAATAACAAAAATTATTCGGTATAGTTATAAATACTAAACAAAGTTTATAATCGAATTTTAACCTTAAATATTACAAACAAAGAAAAATGAAACCTTGTTCCCAAAGTACAACAATATATACCTTTTGCAGATGAAGAAAAAGAAAATATATATACATTTTTTAGTGTAGTTAACTTTTGAATACATTCTTCTTTACTTGCAATGAATTATTTTGATTTTCATCATTCTTCTGTCTGAAAATGGCCTTCACAATAAACGCGATTACGATGAAAATTTAGATCCCATTTCCACATGGAAGTTTTGTGACGTTAGAGATATTGAATTTGAAAATCACTTCTACAACACTTACACCATTGCTGTCACGCATCGGAACGGAAACTTGTCTTCGCAGAGATTTTTCGAGACGTGATTGGGCAATCAATGCCATTCAGCTGTCCAGGAGTCTTACTGAGATATGACAGCGGAGAATAACATTACGGAATAAGTGCTAAGTTCTAAAGATGTTATAAAAAAGGAGGCCCTCGGAAGAGAAAAACATGTCAATAAATCTTTTTTTTTTTGTCTACCATGTTTTGATCATAATACATTGCTATTTATGTATTCCATATTCTTAAATAAAAGAGAGGTAATGAGATTCATAGTAAATAAATGAGATTCAGAGAACAATCCATTATAAAAATATCTGAATCATATTTGTTACTCAAGAACTAAATATTGCATTTCAAAGCAACGGAACTAGAAATAAATATTACATAAACAAGCAATAAACATTAATAAAATACGAGAATATCAGACTTTTTAAATAAAGAAATCTTCTCTGAAATATTACTTACCGAAATGATACCTATATTATTTTCTTGCAGATCCTCCTTTAACATCTAAACGTTTTTTCCAATGTATTGACTTTTTTCTATTCCTGGATGTTAAAAAGTATTTGGATTTATATGAACCTAACTAATCACAAATTCTTCTAATCCTTTATCTAATGAAATTTTTCCTCGGTTTAACGCATCTTTGAAACGTCCAAACAAATGGTAGACCAAAAGTGCTAAGTCTGAACAATAGATAAAAAGTCAGAGGAGTCAGTGTCCGGTGAGATTTCTTTAATTTTTCTTGCATTGCTTGAATTGTAAGAGACTTGCATTATCACATAAAAGGAAAACATTGGAATAAACATCTTTTGGACTGATATGCTGTTTTAATTTTCTCCAAAGATTCTCTCCTTATGCTGTGTCTTGTTTTCATCCATGAAGAAAATCAATGCAACCATACTTTGTTAATTTAACTTCTTTTATATTGTTCTCCAGCAACAATGGTGAAACCAATTTTCAACTTCTTCACAGCCGTTTTTAAATACCTTGTACCATTTGCATACATGAAATCTCAGCAGATTGTTATAACTGATTTAAGCATTTAATCTATGCCACATTTCAACATACTTAAAATGTCAATTCTTTAAAAGATTAATGATTATTTTTTTGTGCAGCTGCACTCAATATTTTGCATTCGCTCATCATGCTAACAAATAAATAAATGAACATTTGTAAAATAAAGCAATGCCAAACGATTATTTTAGAATAACTTATTATGGTCTCAATGACAATGAATATCAAAATCGTCTGCTGCATTTTTTTTTTTAAATCGCGTTTGTAATGAAATTTAAAACTTATATTTTCTTTAAGAGCATGCATTTTTATTTAGAAAATGGGTCATCAATATTTTTTGAATGAATATTTTTTAATTTAATTACCAAAAATGCAAAAACTTTTAATTTCGAAGAACTGTTTGGTGAATTATGAGCTATTGAAACTTTGTCTCTCTAATGTTGAGTGAAGTTTCTAGTTTTTTTTAAATATGTTTCCAAGTATAATTAATTAATTATAATAACTCTAACTTTAAAATAAATTCGCGAATAAATCAAATAAAAACTGAAGACATTTTCAAATGTAATATTAGCCTTTTAATTGCATGTTAATTTCATATGTTATATAAAATTGAATAGAATTGAGTAAAAATCTTGATGATCTTTATTTAAAAACAAATGAAATCCCGCTGTCTTAAATTTTAGCAATTTCAGAACTGTAATTTGGAATATCTGCAATAAGATTTTTTAAAAATATTCAGAATACTGTCATTTTACATATTTTGGTGTTGACTCAACATCTCTATTAGCTGTAAGGAAAATGTCGCTAAAATTAAATAAAAAAATTAACTAAATCCTTGAATGTTATTATTAATTAACTATCATATTATAAATAAGTACTATTAATTCATTCCTTTTCTATGCATAACAATTAACTAAATTCTATTTAAATAGCATTCGAATCAAATTATTAAAAGCGTATAAAAAATTTTTAAAACAACTTACGGCTCCAGTACTTAATTCTCGATTTATGATATAAAATTCTGATGGAAAAAATTAACCTTTTCAAGAAATTATTTGACAAAGAACGGAGTAATTAATTCTTAAAACAATTCTTAATAACAAATAAAGTAAAATAGTGCAAGTCTGAATTAATTAAATAGAGATTCTACATTTTAATAAATTATTATTTTTAAAAATGAAGTAGAAATTTTGAGAAGAATGGGGGAATTCTATACAATTAAGGGAGTTTTATAATAATAAATTTAGTAATTACTTTTCTCTGATTAATTTTCAATATTCGTTAAATTTAACAATTAAATGCGAAGTGAGAACAATTCTTTTTGTCTACTCACTTTACTTTTTTTTAAATAATCAATTTATTAAAAAGTTCATTCTTGAGACATTAACTCTATGGCAGATGTTTTTACGTGCTGTATAGGGGAAAATCACGAATGTGATTTAGAGTTGAAATTTTGTCAATTAGGAGTAAGAGCACTGTTCATGAACACAAATATAAATATTAATCTAACTTGATCTAAAATTCGCATATTATACTAAAAGAAAGAAAAAATTATTAATATAACGAACATTATTAATTAAGAAAACAAATTACTAATTTAAGATAACAAAGTTAAACTTCCCACAGCTTTCGCACCCGCATTTATTTTCATGAAAACCATCAGAGCAAACTGAATAACGAATTCATTATATTTTTGTAATTTTCAAAGCGTAGATTCCTACAGCATTGAATGGGCTAACCACTGTAGCCTTATATATAACAGAGAGAAAGAGAAACTTCTAAAAATTCTAAATTTCGTAACTGCTTTATTTTTTTTTTTTTTTATTATTATTATTTTTTATTTTTTTTTTGCCCCAAAACTTTGGAAGCAGTTACACCGTTGTTGTTCGGTTTCATCAACATTGTAGACTTAATTTCGATTAATTTGTACATTTCAAAAGTTGCTTCTAGTTTTTTATGAAGTTTTTTTTACTTCTTTTTAGTTAAAATCTTCAAGTAGATTTGATTTTTTATTGATATAGAAAAAGTGTGTTTAAGAAATAATGTCATTTTTTTCAAATTGGATATTTTTGTCCATTTTTTAAAATAAGCTTGAGTTGGTTGAGTTCAGCAAATCGTCCACCAACATTCGAATAGCCCACAAAAAAAATGTAGAGTTTCCCATAAAACAACACGGCTGGTTTCTGAGTATATTCAACGAATTCTTGCTCTTATGGGAACGGAAACTCCTAAACAGATTGTCCAGAAAATAAAATTGTAGAAATTTGTCTCATACATCGTGGATTCAGGAATTCTTAAATATCTTCCGACTTTCCTGATTTTTCAGCCTCCTTGTTAAACCCTTCAATAGCTGCTTATAGTTTGGGTCTTTTTCTGAGTTTTTCGTGTATAATTTCCAGGTAACTATTATATAAACAAAATTCCCATCATTTAAAGAATATTTGATAAGAATGATGCTGAGCATCGTTTGTCATGTTATACAGAATTACACAAGCAGAATTTATTTATTTTACATAGATCGATTCAGTTAAAATTCATTAAATTCACTTAAAAAATGACATATTGCTTTTGGAACCTGTTACTAGGATTTACTATATTTGCAGATGGAAGTTGTTTTTATTACTTACAAAAAGAGTCTTATCCTAAAAACTACAGGTCGAAAATTATAAGAAAAACCTCGATTCCCTTTATTCTCCTAAGCTGCTTTAATAAAAATGTGAAATTAGTAGGTGCAGAATATTATTATAACACATGTCCTTTCTACATGTAGATAGGAAGCCATTTTTAGGGTTTTTTATAACCAAAAACAGTAGTAAGCGGAATTGCTGACAACGTGATATTGCACCATTCTTTCGTAAAAATACGTATAAAATTTTTTTTTTTTATTTGCGATTCATTTTTCGTAAAAGATTTGTTTAATTTAAACATAAAGCAAAAAATATTTTGCATCTGATTTTTTAATTTATGTTTAGCGAAAACATTATCATGTCTCTCAAATCAAAACTCACTCATATCAAAAATTTTACTAGTCTAAACTGTTTTTTGAAGAACAATCGATTAATTTATTCTAAATTCAAATCTAAACTTCGACGTATTGTACAATAAATATATTCTTTTCCATTTTTCTCTTTCATAATATTTCAAGTTTACATTTGGGTAATAAATTCTGTAAGAAAAAATTTACATTTAAAAAAATAAAGCACATAAAAACAAAGCTCAGCAATCCACCATAAAATTGCATTAAAAGTTTTATTATTAATTAAATAATTAATAATTATTATTAATTTTTAATTATTAAATTAAACAGATTTTATGGATTTTCTCGCTTTATTATTATTAATATTGCAGCGATGGTATTTCGAGATACAAATAATTTTATGTATGGTAAGCAAAAAAATATTTCAAAAGGAATAATAAGAATTTGAAAAACATTTTGATAGTATAATTAAGAAAAATTCATTGAAATTTTAAGAGCAAAAAGTAATAATTATTCAAATGAGAACGTTTGCCTATAAAGATTAATTTGAAAACTCCTGGGAGTGTGGGCCATTGAATGTGAATCATAAAGTCAATTGTTATATAATTAAACAAATTGTTGCATATCAAAAACAATAATTGAAAAAAGAAACGCCGACGAAATTTCTTTTTAGAAACTATTACAAGTTGCTTTCTTTGGTAAAATTAATTTTAGAATTTCTTTAATGTATTTTCTTTAAACAATAAGACTTTTAAGTTTGCTTTGTTTCATATCTAGTGATACAATGCTTTATCGACATTTAGAAGTTACTTTTCTCATTGAAAACATTGTAAAATAAAAAGTAATTAAGGTATATGAAATTTTCTAAAAACATAATTCAGATCAATTCAAATCCATATCAAGTAATCTTCATGTTACTTTATAAATATAAACGTTCCTTTTCATAATGATAAAACTGAGAAAGAAAATTTGAAATTAAACTCCATTTTCTCTTTTGTTATGTGGCTGTGAAAGCTTTTAATCGTTTAAGAGTAGAATAATTGATTTTGTAGGCGTAATTTGTTTATTAGGTGATCACGAGCGCTCTTTCAAGCTGCTGAGATGGCAGAATGCCACCCCCGCATTCTCCATGACGCCACTGAGTCTGTAAATCACGCCTCGACAGTCGATGGATTATTTTTAGAATCCATGTGATTTGGCAACACGTGAGGGAGTGGGTAGGGATGCTTTTGTTCAAATAACTCACCTTAAAAGTGAAGATACTTTGGGATTTTGCATTATAAATCGGTTCTATCTTTTAAAAAAAACTGTTTTGTGTAATTAATTCCAACGTGGGTGTAATGTGAACTATGAAATATCTTTTTCCTTTATATTTGAAATTTAAAAAAGTATGATTCGACAACCCTTCTGAGTCGTGACTTCATCAATGGTTGTCGTCTTCTGATACAATACATCTTCTTAAAATATAATCATAAATGCAAACATATTAAATAAAGAAAATATTTTATCATTCAAGCATTTGAGGTCATTTTCATTACGTGAACAAATATCATAATTTCATGCTTGATATTTAGAGGCGTACGAATTTCGATCTCTGCTATAAATCTAATAAATGAAAATGAATTTTTGTTTGCTCGTATTTTAAACGCTGCTTTACCGTTCATACGATTGCGATAAAACTTTGCCAACTTATTACTTTGAATATAGAAAATCCATGGTTTTCACATGACCATTTGTATGTTGGATGCTCACGAGTCGGACAGCCAAAAAAGTTTATTTGCTTTTGCTGAAGGAAGAAAAACAAAAAATTTTATCTACCCTAAAGTATACTTAAATAATAAAGTCAAAAAACAGATTAAATATTGTTTATACTTCTCCTTTATATATTATTTAATTTCAATGAATGTATTCATTATCGACAAGAAAATAAACATCGTTCTTTCGGTCATTCCTAAATAAACAAGATAGATATTTCAAACGATATTTGGAAAATTATATCTTCTGTGACAGCAACGCGCCGGGTACCCTAATAACATAATAAAGAAGGTTGAATATCAGTTTGCGATATTTTTGAAATTTTTTGTATAAGATCGGATATCTAATTCTAAAAATAAGTTTTCTAACAATTTCTATCATAGATGTGAAGATTAATTAGAGGAATTATATATTTTTTTCACCCTCTTTCCTCCTTTGTCAACTGATAGAATTTGCTTGGAAGTCAATATTACAGAAAACTGTCTATAGGCATTCATATTTTTTACATTTTATTTATATATTTGCATTCGTTTTATACATATAAATGCAATTAAATACTGAAAGTATATAATGTATAAGTCTTATTCTACAGAGGGTTTTGTTTTTAGAGCGATGCATCGTTTTCCAATTCACGCATTGTGAAACTAAAAATTTTCTTCTTAATAAATATTTAAACTAGAAAATGCATAAAAATCTAAAAAGGCATTCTTATTATCCATAAGCTATAAACCTGATATATTACTAAAAATTTAATTTGCACATTCTGGATATCAAATATTTAAGAAGAATTATTTAAAGAAATAACTTCTTTTTATTTCAAGATTTAGAAAATAATAGAAAAAAACATTCATAGAACGTAATTTATATTCCATAAGAACCTCATAAAAATTTTCCCCGTTGGAAAGAAAGAGATTCATCTAACAACTGAAAGCATCACTTGAGTTTCTAACTAAATAAAAAAAAATCATTTTTATTTCTTCAAAAAATAACTTGAAATTTAAATTCACCTTTTAAGAGTAAAAAGATCAATTAATGCAGGGTTTTTTTTTTTTCAAAACTGTAGAAGCTTTTTTTACGCAAGATTCTGTAGAAGAGAATTATGAATTTAAAAATTGTTTTGGTACAAAATTATCGGTTCTTAAATATAAATAAGAAACTGTATTTCAGAAAGCAATCACTTCTATTTATTATATTGTTGCGGAACTTCAATTTCACTAATTCACCGGGTTCGCTTGAAGTGGGTGTATGGTGTGAAAACAATTAACTGCCCTCAATAACGAAAGGCGACTTTTATTAAGCAGAAGACAAGAATACGCAGACAACAGATATACAGCTGAGACGAACACAAACACACAGCTGCACACTTCAACAAACAATAGCCCACAAGTAGTAATCGGTAGCAATCGCAACCACAGCACACAAAGCGGCCAGACAGAATTCAGCAGGAGGAGGGAATCTACGTAGCTTCATCCTATGGTCTCTCCAAGCAGCCGCAATTATCTCCTCGCTTTAGCTGTATGCAACTGCCGACACACTACTACACGACTGGCTACTCCTCTCAGGACTGGATGCTGCTTCCACAATAAATGCCAGAACTCGGCACACAGCTCAGTTCAGCTATCGCTTGTTCGCCAAACTACACTGTTCTTCTCTGGATTGATCCAACTATTCCGCCGTTTGCTTCGCTATCCTCTCGACGACTCGATACACGATTCCGACTGACTTCAGCTTGGAACTGCCGACCTTTTATAATTCCTGGGAGGCGGACCGAGAAGATTCTGGACTAATCAGGCGTATCTCGATTCCTGTTGGCTGAATTGCTAAAATTCTCAGTTGTAAAATTCCAGTAATATCTATTTTGTCGCTTCCAGTATTATCTATTTTGTCGCCAAGCTCTGAGAGGTACCCGATCAGCACCCAACTATTCCGCCTTAAAATGGTCTTTTTTGCGATGATACTATTCGTACTGGGAAGCAACATTACAGATTCGTGTAATATCTACTGAAGTTTTCCATATAAATCTCTGTTTGTTTATAAGAAAGTAATAGTTTCGTTGTTCTATCTTTCTTTCTGCCTGTAAATATAATCGGAGTTCCGAAAATCCTTTCTGAACAAATATGGAATAAAATTTATTTTGTCATTTTTTTTCTTCAAAAAAGGGGACATGAGAATTTCAAGTTTTAGAAGCTTTATGTATGTTTGCTCAAATGAGAATAATCTTTTCTTCTAGCTGTAAAGCAATCTATTCCGTGGGAGTACATTTGCTACTGAAATGCAAACTTTACTTTCAGTATTCGTGAATTTAAAAAAAAAGAAAAGAAGAAACATCATATTCTTCTCTGTTTGTTAAAGCCACTAAAGTTCCATGTTTACTCATCTTTACATTTCTGTTTTAAACTCTCTTACTTCTGCATGAATAAAAACAATTATTTTTTCACTTAACATAAATTCAAAAATACTTTTGGTTCTTAAAATAAGTTGCACAAGCTTTGAATTTTGTCACTATTCATAATTTAATTTTAGAGTTTATTTAGTGAAATGTAGCTATACTGTAATTTGATGAGAATTCTGATTAAAGTCTTAATCTGCTAGGAACTTCCATTTTCCTAAAACACATATTTTTCCAAGCGAAGTTCTGCTTTTTGAATGTCGTAATGTCAGCATTTCTGATAAATTATAAAATTACAGTATGAGGTCGGAAATTATTACAGGTGCTAGTAATTTCGGCACAATAAAGAAAAATTAAAAGATTCGTTTGGGGATAGTGAAAAAGGTAAAGACAATTTCGTCCATTTCTTTATATTAAGGTTGAAATACGTATGTGGGTCTGATTCCAGTCTATCTCAAAAATAACACTTGATAGTTAAAAAAAACGCTAAAATATATGATAGCTATATGATGTAATGGGGTGTTAAATACCAGTAATAATTGTCATTTTCTACTTGGAATTGTTTTATGATAAATTTTAGAAGTTCAATTTATGTAATCTATATGTTATTAGAAATACACGAAAAGCCGGCATTCTATAGGATGCCTGAGCATTTTTAGGCAAAATATGAAGTATTATAAATATTTAAATATGTTACATATTCTTACAAGGCACTGTATGTAATGCCTAAGCATTTTATAGCTTGACAAATATTATTTAGACAAATTGTAGAAAATTAGTTGAAATATGAATATTATTTAAATATGTTGAATGTTCCAACTAGTCTTTCTATAGACTTATTCTACTATACATTTTGTATTCATAAGCATTTGTCATATAGAGATATATTTAGACAAAATACGAGAAAATTATGATGAGGCTTTTATTTAAAAGCAGTGCATTCTATAAACAAACAAAATGTAAAATTCAACTGCCTAATACTGAACCCGAGGTGAGCGTTGAAAGTCATATGTCTTGCCACATGATATTCAAAACGAATCGGCCTTGATTCATTGCTGATATGCTATTCCACATTGTATAGCAGGAAGGATTGGCCTAGGCAGTATTAGTGAAATATAATGATTTCGTGCCTTGTCTAAATAACAAGTAATTTTATAAAGTGCCGGATTTCAAATTTTTCCGAATAACAGATATATCAGCTCTTCTTTGCAAATTGAAATAACCACCTATTCTCTATATTCTGATTGGAATATTGGCTTCATTTGGTTTCCTTACAAAAACTTTTCAGATTAAAAGTTGATGATATTCCTAAGACTCCTACCTCCTACTGAACAATATGTAATGTTAATATAATTATCTCAAAATATTTAGATCTACAACTAGACATTAAGACATTTTAATATATGTAACCTATTTATAATTCCCTGAGTTGCTGGTTGAACAGAAAAATAATCTGAAGTGCAACCCTCATTTTTAGCATGAAGTGACACATGTTAGACCCACATTTTTCGCAATTTCTCACGACTTCTAGCGAATTTCTTTCTGCGCAGCCGTATAAAGCTTCAGTAAATGTCTCGCAGCATTCTTGATCCACGTATTGTACAATTTTTTTGTCTATCAAAAGAATTCCTAAACAACAACAAGCCCCTAAACAACAAATTTAGCTGCTAGAGAACTCATAAATTACTTCTCCCTACCTTGTGTCTACAAAATATCACATAATTTTATCTTCATTTTGGCAATATGGCTAGATTTTTCTTTAAGTAGTCTTAAATAAACTGGCTTTTGACTAATAATGGTGTATATGTACGTTAAAAATGAATAAATGCAAATTTAATATAACAAATATTACTACTCACACTGTTTTATATTATATAAACATTTTACATTAAGCATTCTTTATTTTATATTAAAATCACTAGTTTAAAGTCTTTGAGTAGCCATATAAATGCACTTAACAGCTCTGATGAGATTGGAAAAAATTAATACCATCTGTAATCATATTTTAAAAGCTCCGAACGAAATCGACTATGTTTTAAGAAAATTTTACACTTGGGTTTATTTTAAGTCCAGCGTCATCCTTCGTAGAATCTTAAATTAATATTATGGGGGGGGGCGGATTATATTATGTTTAAAAATTTTAAGCTAACGGGGTAATAAAGGCATCTATCTATCGGTAAGGGGCAGTTTTTATGGGGAAGTGAGCATGATAGCAGGAAAAAAAAAATCTATACTAATAATAAAGGTGTGTGCGTGTGTGTGTACATATGTGCATATTGACTCTGCGGGTCAGATCCTTTTAACTAGAATTATCAAATTTTGTACAAATATGCCTTGGAAATAAGCATTGCAGGGTAGTTATGTTTGAAATTATAATTAATGAAAAACTGAATGAGTTATTATGTTTTTTTAAAATTCACTCAGATAGTTCAGTTTTTCACGATAAATTCTAGAAATATTTCACAAAATTGATTTTTACAACCTTATTAAAAATTGCTTTTTTAGTGATATTAATTTAGCTGTATTTTAAGTTCATTTGAAATTTTGATACTTTAAAAAAAATGTGTAATTATCAGAAAATTCAGCACAGATTTCATTGCTGCCATGAAATTCAAATCATTTTCATTGCTTCGTTAATTATTTAAATTCCTGATTTTCTTATGTTGAAAGTTGAAATCTAAGCAAGAAAGTTTCTACTAATTATCCTTGCATAAATAATGAGAAATTATTTATGCACGGTAATATAACTTCAATGAAGGTAGATTACCAAGTTTGTTATATCTTTAATGGTAATGTGATGTCTTGATACTCGACTCCATTAGGAGGGTTCATGCGCATTATAAACAGAACAGGTGTAAAGCTATTAAAATAAAGCGTCTTTAAAGTCTATCATAATTTGATGCTTAAAAATATTTTTGAGGGAATTATGAGCATCAAATTATACATGAGATGTAATTAAAATTAAACAGGACTAATATTTCAGGAGAATCAGCCAAAGATGGTTAATACAGAAATTAAATAATAAGATAAATGATAACCAAGCCTTTATATATATATATATATATATATATATATATATATATATATATATATATATATATATATATATATATATATATATATATATATATATATATATATATATTCAACTAAAATGCAGATATAAGGCACAAGCAGCGTTTGCACACGAAAAAGCAGGTATATGATCTTGTCTAATATGAGATACTATGTTTCAAAATCTTTCATTGAACGGACTAATGCACTTGAAAGTCAGGGGAGGGACGTTTTACGTATGTAAGTGTCTGCTAGTTCTTATTGTGCACAATGGAATCATATGAAATTTCCAGATGCAAGTGACAAGACTAAATTCATAATTTGGCAAGTGAATTTATTTAAGATCTGTGTTACTTCTACCTGGATTATTTACTAAATATCTCCTCTCTTGACACTTTCGCTTTCATTTTAAATCTTCGAATATTTTCTTTGCACAATATCATGCATCTCTAAGTTCTATCAATTTCTTTTGCATTTATTATTACCACTAACCTTTATCAAGCCCTTTTAATTCTACAAAAAAAAAGTTTTAGACAGTGGTTGCAGTTTGTATTGTCATTTATATATATATTTATTTATTTATTTATTTCTGTGATGACCGAATTAGAGCGCAGACACAATTTTCTGGATCGATTCAGCGCACTCGTCACGTGATTTCACTGCAGGGCTTCTTAGTTCTAGCAAGGCCATCTATTGCTGAAATAGAACAATATAAGTTCTTTCTAGGAAAAAAAGCAATTTGCATTCGGTAGATAAATTTCGCGATAGAAGCAACGGATAACTATTAATTGTAATGGAATTATCTTGAAATAAAATTAGATAGAATGTTGACATATTTCTGAAGATAAAAACATAAAAAATTTTGATTTGGAGATATAAAAGAAAAACATAATTTCATTTTAATAGTTTTTAGCGAGAATTTTATAAAACTTGCATTTTATTAAAGGAATGTTTATTTACAAGAGTAAAAATAGGTAATACCAAGAATTTCCAACAAAACAAGTCCATAAAGGCTAAAGTTTCTTTTATTTTCATTATGCAAAAGATTATAAGAATTAGGCATGATGAAAGGCAAATGTTTAATCTGAAAATAACTAATCTGTATTTCTTCTATAGAAAGTACTATATGCACTCTAATCGCGGCTCAAACAGGTGATTTCTAAATCATCAGAAATAAACATGCATTTCCGAATGAAAAAGGCTTTCAGTGAAATAAAGAATTATTTTTTATATAGTTTTTCCCATTAAACACTCTTCTAAAAGAATTTCGAAGTTTAAATTTCTATACAGTTCTTACTTTCGATAAATCATATTTAATAAAATAATCTGGAGACATTAACATTTTAAACACATATCGATGCTTTTGCAACCCAAATTAAACGAATTGTTAAGCACTAAATTTCATTATTTCAGACCAATCAACCTGTTGTTTGCTAACTGGCAAAGCTTTATCAAAGTATCCATTGAAATGGTTGAAAATCGTCTAAAATGGTTTTATTCAATGTTTTATAACTAGATCAATTTTGACAATTTAAAATGTTAGAGTTTCAAAAATATCTTGCTTAATGCTTCTAATAGAGAGAGTCGGCGATATAAAATTTCAGACCTCGTCATTTTTTTCAGTGATAAATGTATTGGCTCAAAGAGCATAAAATTTAATTCTTTACAATATTTAAATGAATTTTGCAATTAAAAAGATATGCTTATGTCTCTTAATTTAGAAATTAGTCATTAGACCACAATTAAAATAAAACATCTTGTGCATGTAACCTAAAATCAATAAATTTATCTTTTTTGAAGAAATATTATTTTTAGTTATATGAAAAAATTAGTGTATCACAAAACCCCTATAATTGCAGAGTTATATTTGTTCTGTAGTATCTCTGAAATGAAAATAGAATGAAATTTTAGTAGATTTCCTTTCTCTTTCTATTTCTCGTATCAACGAAGTATTTTAAAAAAATTAATCGCCATTTCTTAATGGAACGACATTTATTTTTGCTGCTGTGTAGAAATACTGAATTTGAAAAATGAATAATACGAAAGAAGTTTAGCATCCATATGCATAATAAATGCACGGAATTGATGATGATGCCGTTACCACGGAAAGGGCGTGCAGTAGCTTCTGAGGGTAAAGACCCCTAAGTACCCGAGGGCAGAAGTCTGACTTCTAGCTCATATGAAGATGAAACTCACACATTCGCTTGCACAACCCCTTTTTACAGGGGTGAACATTCATACACCTCACAGATAGATCACAGATGAAGAACAACCCTACCCGAACCAGGATTCGAACCCGGGACGGGACGCCCAGATCACGTGGAAGATGCGCTACCCCTATGCAAGGACGCCGGCAATGTATGGAACTCATTAAAACATATAAAATTGACAATACTGTGTTTTGGACGTTTCATCTAAAAACATTTCAGATTTCAAGCTGGGATGTCCACAATTTTATGAGGAAACTATTAAATCCAAGAGCAGATAACAGGAGCGTTGCTCAATTAACGAAGAATACGTCATTGCATCCGAGTCCATTAGTGAAATATTCTAAAAGAATTTATTGTGGAAAAAACTTAAAACGGATTCTGAGGGACTTCCGTACAAATAAGGTCGCAAGGGTAAATGGCGTTAAAGGCATAAAAAACTTTTTGTTGCCCCAATAATAATCAGTGATTTATTAAGTTTAAAAAGAGCCAGAGGCACAGCACTTTTTTTTTTTTTTTTTTTTTTTGCTTTCTCAAGCTATTTTACTTTAAAAAGTGAAATAGCTTGATTCCCTTTAAAAAGCTTCATAGCTTATTTCACTTTAAAAAGTGAAATAAACAAACTAATGTTTTATCCACATGGAGCCCTCTCCCAGTGACTATGACCTTGGGCATTTATATCCCCTCTTACCCTTCGTTAGCTGCATCACGTTTTATACCGCGAAATCATGTTCATCAAAAGTTCCTATTCACTTCAAAAAATAAATAAATCTGGTATAAAAAGTCTACTCCCGTACGTACCTGAAGAGCACGGAATGTATTAAGAAAATGATCGCTTAACTAATTATTGAAGCAACTACTGAATTTTCTGCTAATGCGGAAGATATACATAAATAGAGTAAGAATATTTACTTGAGAAACGTTACAGCGTTTTTGTCTTTTCTTATTCATTTTTCTCCATCTTCATCATACTTTTGGCCAGTTTCCACATTTTGTAATTTATTATTTATTTTTTAGTTTTAATGCAATCAGGCTTTGAAATAAATGAAAATGGCTTTATTCCAGCCAGAGATATAAGGATCAGAGCAGGTCAAGGAACTTGGGATAGATGCTCCGGACAACAGTCTTATGGAGCACCACGGAGAAAAATCGCTAATGAGTTTGTTTCAATCAAGTAGAATGAAGGAACGAAAAAATAATATCCATGATGTCATGTACTTTTTATTCCAAGCTGCATTTTATTCTCTACTTTAAAAAAGAAGAATGAAAACTTTTTAAACCACTTCTCTGATATAAGAGGAAAGATATTCTTCTTTAAATTTTGTTAAATATGAGTATTTCCTTTTTTAAATGGAAAGTCTAATTTTAAGACTCAGAAGTTCGATATGAATGCTTATACTTATTTTAAAAGCAATTTTATTACTGTTCTGCCTTTAAAATTCTTTCTTTTTTTTTTTTTTTTTTTCTTTAGTTTTTGTAAATTGAAATGAGATCTATGCACTAAATTGATTTTTCTTACTTAAAAATGGCAATTATTTATGGCATTTTATTTGTGTTGATTACGTTCGCATCTAATAAAAATTTGCTTTCCATATTGATATAGGAGTTCCATAATAATCTAGGATTGCTCACATGATGTCGAGTTGTTCCTCAAGCAGAATTAAGCAAGCTTTTAATTCATTGAAATTGTAAATGATAAGCAACATTTCGATCGCCGACAACAGGCAGATCGTTTACAAATCTTACAATTAGAAAACAAAATGAAGGAAGAAAATCATAGCTTTCCCAAATTATCATATCCGCTTCAAATTCCGGTAGCTCTTATGCAAGAATTTTAGTCTTATAATAATGCCGGGTTTACACTCGGACAGTTATAAGACGGCCAGTAGGCAGCGCATGCGCAAAGAGGGATTGATTTATGTTTGCCACAATTTCATAAGATAGATTCAGACATTGCATGTTTGGCTATAAATTGCCATTTTGACGTCCCAGAATGTTTCTTTTTCACTGCATATCGTATTAAAATGATGGATATTTACACGAAGCAGCATGGTAAAATAAAAGGTCAACATACTTAAATTTGGAAAACTATAGAAAAAAATGTCGAATAAAATGAAATACACACACACAACCTCTCTTCAGAAAGAATAAAGAGCCAAAAATGTTGGAATTAATCTATAAGTGATAATTTTTTTTTTACTCCAAAAAAACCCGCCAAATTGTACAAACGTATGCGCAGTAAGAAAAAAATGCAATACAGCGGGGACAATTACTTGCCGAACAGCATTTTTCAGTCTTTCTACACATGCGCTGCCTACTGACTGTCTTATAACTGGCCGATTGTAAACCCGGCGATGTATTAATATTATGTGCATTTTAATCCTCCAGATGCCAAAAACAATTTAGAAATAATTTTCCTATCAACAAAAATAGAGAGTGTTATTCTTCTTTTTTTTTTTCCCCAAGAAATTTCTTTTTAAATGTAATGTGATTTGTTACCCTGCTTCGGTGAATGTGATATTTTGCTGTCATCATATCTGAGTTAAGAAATAGTTTTCTTATCGGTCATAAAAGTTTCGTTTCTACAACTTACTTCAGAATCTAATGATTAAAAATCAGTAGGAGTAATCTCCCAAAATTTTCTTATGCTTATTTTTTAAAAAGTTTATTAACCCCTTCCTCCCTACCCCCCCCCCTCATAAAACTATGAATCTTTGGCAAGACCATGAATGATAGTAGCGTTCAAAATTTTATTTTCAGAATTTCGTATATAAACGTTTTGTGCATCGCATTTCAGTTAAGAAAACCGAATATGAATTTGGGACGCCTTTATTCGACATTTTATTATTTAAACCGTTGAGTTTTTGAGCTATCAGATTTACATATATACAGAAGTACAGATGGAAGAAGTACCATCTGTCTTCCATTTGTACAGAAGTACAGATGGAAGAAACAGAAGTACATATATGCAGACCTAAAAATGGCAAATTCCTTAATGGATGTCAGTTTAAGATTTGATAAAGATATATATTTGTATGCTAAAACTGTGTGCTAAATTTCATTCATCTATATTGTTGCTTGGTTGAATTATCAAGTTTACATGCTTGCGAAAACGCAGACAGACCTTCTAGATGGACTTAATTTAAAATTAAATACAGATTTACATTTTAATCTGGATACAAAATTTTGTACATCACGCTCTTTTGTTTTGTAGTTATCGTGTTCACTTGTTTTCGGGCAGTCAGACAGACAGATTTCCTTCGAATCTATGTCGTTCTAAATTCGATGGACATTTATAAATCTGGTGTAAAGTTCACGTGCCAAATTTCATCCTTCTAGCTCGTTTTGAGTTATCGTGGTCACACACAGATGGGCAGATATAATTCCGAAATTATGTTTTAAGAACTCAGGAAGGTCTGAAACTTGGATATTGAACGCGAATTTTTTGAAGATTACTATATATATAAAGATGAAATAATACTCTTTGTAAAACACTTGATTTTCTTATCTCTTGATAATTTTAATTTTCCAATATGGTCTGTATAGTAAAAAGGCAAAAAAATTCCGTAATTAGTAAGTTAAGTTAATTTTATGCTAGTTTATTATTATTATTATTATTTTTTAAAAAGCGACATTTTTTATTCATTTTGTGATTTTATTAAATGCATATTCAACTTGTAATTATTTATTAAAGTCTATAACCTGACTCATAATGTAATTAAAAATACTTTGATTTGATGATTGACACCTCTTTATGAAGCTATGCGAGGGTTAAGTTGGGAGGGGTCCTTTTGAACCATGCTCATATGAAGAGGACAACTTCCGAGTCGACACTCCATTCTTCAATAGGCTTACCAATATAAATACGATATCTACGACGGAATAAAGTCGCAAATGTCTCAAACCGAAGAATAAACTCTACCGCCATGTCACAGTATCTTCTTTCAAAATATGAATTATATACTGCATTAAATATACAAATCTCACTTGCTACTGCAATTAAATAAGAGTATAGTCTTGTCTAATCCTTCATTTTTTTAATAAACTGAAATAATGTTATACATTGGTTAAAAACATATATAAATATCACTAAACGCATGTAATTTTAATATAAATGAGATAAAACGCATAATTCATATAATGGAATATAGAAAATCTACATTCTTAAATTTACAAAAGGTTTAGATCACCAATATAGCATGGTTATAAAAAAATTCTATACCCAAGTTCACTGGAAAAGTATCAAAATCTAAATTTAAATCTTTTTCACACAAAATCTTTCATAAACAGCAATTTAATTTTTTTAAATGTCACATAAAAGTTTAATTTTTAAAGTTAAAATCATTTAAATTTTAATACAAAGAAAAAATAAATTCTAATTAAATGTTAAAGTAAAGAGAAACAAATAAAATAAAATCCTGAATCAATGATGAAATATTATATCATTTATTTATAAAGTAAATATTTTAAACTATCAAAAAAAGGAGTAAGAACAAATGAAGAAAAAAATATTTTCGGACAAAATTTAATCAGAATCAAAATTTAATCAGAGCTATCAGAAATAAAATTTCTGAACAAAACAGAAAAGAACATTTGTCACAATAATATTTATAACTTCTAATTATCTACATATATATTTAAAATAATAATGAAAATTCTAAAGAACCAGTTGCCTAGTTCTAACCACATGTCTGAATTCGTCAATTTTTATTTTATATGAAAATTTATGATCTCTAGATATGTCAACAAAAGTCAGATGTTCTTCTTTGTCTTCCACTTACGAGAGAAACAGACGACCAAAAAAAAAAAAAAACTACTTCGCTGCATTCCCTATGGAGACAACTCAAAATAGACTTCCTCAGCCATGTCACCCACTAAACAGAATTTTTTTAATTTATTTTGTACGAAAACTCATGACCCGTAGAAACATCATCTATGGTAGTCTACTTTCTTTCTATTTCGAGAAATATTACAAAATGAAAACATAGATAAACTACCTAACCTCAAAAAACTTGGCCAATTTCGTTAATTAATTTCTCAAACTTTGAACTCTAGCAAGCCAACCAGAATATTCTAACATTATAGAGCAAATATGATTTAAAATAATATTGTTGTTTCGTTTTACGTATATTATTTTAATTGTACTTCTATCATGCGTTCTTGGTGATGAGATATAGCTCATAAAATTTGATTAGCATGATTAAATTAATCTTATTAATACTAGCCGCTTATGACGGCTAGTATTAATAAAATGAATCTTATTAATACTAGCCGCTTTTCATTGATCCTTTTAAAATTATTTCCAATGAATAAAAATCATTCTTAGCTAATACAATATGTTACAATAACTTATTCACATTTATTGGAAATGTGAGTATTATCCTATTAACTAGTAATAAAATAAAATGATGACAAACAAAATATTCTGCATCAAAATTCATAAAAATTTTCAATTTTTCCAGCAAATAAAAAAGTAAGTTTCGTAACATTTTTATTTATTTAAAAATGGGAATAGAAAATGGCTTTGGTGCAATATCAATCTTAAAGATGTTTGTTGATTATTTAAGTTTCTACATTCTACCTATTTCTTATTGTAGGAAAAATCACCCAAATTATGCAAACAATTGTTTTATTCATTCATTCTAACAGTAAAGGTGTGCATGCATGCATATTGAAAGAAATATTTTCAAAGTTATTGCAGAATTACACCAAACTCTCGCTTAATTTTTAAGTCATTCAATTCTTTTTTAATTCTTCTCTCATCTTCGAATCCTAAAATTTATCTGAGCCAAATTAAACGGTCTGCCCTGCTGAGCACATATGCATTTTTCTGCATTTTTAGAAGAAATGTAATCTGCACAGACAGTGAAAAAAGATTTCTTTTTTACATTTCAATAACAGAAAAAAAATCAAATATATAAATATGTTATGAAACAAAAAAAAAATGATTTGAATTCAATTGCAAAGCTAAAAAGTATTGTTGAAAATTATACAATAAGCACCATCTTTAAAAATTCTCAAAATTTAGCAAAAAAAATGACACAACTAAATTGATAAATTAAAAAATTTAATTTTAAAATTGTGCAAAACTCAACATTTTTGTAAATCAACGAGGAAAAAAACACCAAAATCAAAATTAATTTTTAATTACTTAATATTTTAATTAATTTTTTTAAGATGCACAATCTGAACCTCCAAATGGAATTTGTGCTATATTTGACAATTCAAGATTCAATGGTCTGGCCTATGGAGTGTTATCAGTTAAAGTAGAATGTAGTACTTTGTTATTATAGTTCTGTGTATTTTCTGTAGGCAGTTCAAGATCACATTTTCTACCTCGTTATTCGTTGTCTGGTACTAGTAACGCGGTAGAAAATGTGACCTTGAACCGTCTACAGAAAAATATACAGACTACAGTACAAAAGATTGTCTCTTTTTTTTTTTTTTTTTTTTGGTAATTATTGAATTTTTTTAACCTAATAATACTTCTGAATTTCCTATGTGCTAAATTCTTTAAAATAAAAATTTTTTGGTAAAAACTGTAAAATACTAAATGTAGTGATTTCGTAATGTTTGTAAGCAAAAATAAATCAAGACATAAATACATGTAGATAATTTAATTTTCCTTATTTTTAAATCTTCAACTGTAGTAACATCACATTTTATAACATGTAACAATGTGCAATTAAGCAACAGTTATCCAAATTTGACTGTTGAGATCAAAAGCACCTTTAAATAAACATATTTCACAACATATTTGGCAGACAGAAATCATAACAAGCAAAAATGCTACTTTGGAAATCAAATGTACAACACCATATTTTCTTTACACCAGACAAAAATATAAAGCTCTGTTATCAACATAAGGAATTATGATACATTCATTATAAATAGGATTTTACATCAAAATTGAAAAATGTATACACTCATATATGGTTAAAAGCAGCTGATGTTAATATAAATTTATTTATTTATTATTCTAATCAGCTCAATGCTCATTAAATCAGTAAATATAATGCTTAAGTTACAATTGACTAGATTTTTAAAATAAAAAAACTTTTATACAGAGCAAAATCAAGAGCAACAGTTATTTATATAATTACAGTAAAAGAAGTCAATAAAATTTAAATACAATTTCTAAAAATATAGAGAGGGCTCAAAATTAACAGATGATGATACATAATGCACAGACCAATGAAATTGGGATGAAAATATGACAAATCTTTTTTAAATAAGAAATCTGGCTTATTAGAATTTAGCAAGATTTCTAAATTTGTAACAAATGGAAAATAAGTAAAATTAACCTAAAAAACATATATATATGCAGTGCTATAAATTTGTATTAAAACAACAGGGGAGATTTTTTGAAATATTTCATATTCACAGACATTTTATGTTAAATGCAAACCTTATTTTTTATTGTTATGATTTTCTATGATAAATAGTTAGCTTCCCTCAAATTTACAACAAAAAGAAGCACTAGGAAATTAAAACATTGAGAGAAAGGCATTTAAAAGGCTGAAATTACTAGATATACTCAATATTTTGAGAGATAAACACAAAGTAGCTTTCAACTATTTTTACTAAATGATGGAAAATTCAAATTCTAATTAAGATAGCTTGAAAAAATGTCCTCCATATGTCTATGTCTTCCACTGTCTATTAATTGCTTGAATACTATTTATTTCTTAGATTCACAAAGGTAAAATTTATTTTTACTGCACTTCTGGCAAATCAATAAAACTACCTTCTCAAGTTCAAAATTCAAATGTTGAGTAGATGAATAAAATTAAAAAATGAGACATCCTCTGCGGCACTTTAATTCAAAATTATTAAGTTGTGAATACTAATAGCTTCTGCATTTTTTTTCTTACTTAATATTTTAAATTTGTTTCACAGAATTCTATTCCATAAAAGAAATTCACAATGATTTATCATACATATTCATGATAGTTGCTGATGCATAGGAATACAAATAAAGTATATATCATTAAATAAAATTTTATAAATACTAAATGTGCTGAATTTCTAATCCTAGTAAATTTTTTTAATGAAATCCTATTCAGTACATTAACTTTTGAGCTTCTGAAGCTTATTTATGTGACTGGTTAGATATAGCAGTGCTCATACTTCTTTGAAAGTAATTTCACTAGTAAAAAAGATCTTTGAATAATTTTATCATTATTTCTCTTCTAATTTATCAGTTTTTTTTCCTTGTTGTTGTTGTTGATTTCAACAACAAAAGTAAGATAATGATACGTTTTAGTTTTAGTACATTCACCTAGCAAAAATAAGAAAATATGTCGATAATGTCAATTTTTAAAAAAAAACAATAAGCTAAAATTGACTTCAAACATTGTAAAAATAATATTCAAAATAGATATTAACTTCGAATGTAATTTCTATAATCTGTTGAAGTGTCTGAAATAACAATAATTTAAAATTTTAACTGTGCATATAATTATATTTACAACAACATCCTAATAAATATTTTATAATTCATAATTTACTTTTTTGAAAAAGTAAGTTTATATTCAAAAAGTATAATAATTTTGAGTCTAGGCAACATGATCTATGCAGAAAATATTCCAACAATTTAAAAATATTTATATTTAATCTGGCAACAAAACTATATTTTCTTTATAAAAAATTACTAATATAAAATTAATTTAAAATTAAAGAAAAGAAATATCTTTAAAAATTCTAACAATGCATAAAATATAACTTTCAAAATTCTCAAGAGAAGAAATTGCCTTTTCAGAATAAATAGAAAAGTTTCATTCTTTAAGTACTTTTTTATGTGTGTGTGTGTGTGTGGCATTCACAAATGAATTAGTAAGACAATCTTCAATTCAGAACTTTACCAACATTTAAAAACCTATTTTTGCAAAATAATTATGTCACATTTATTTCATCCAATATAATAAATAAATATTTAGTGGAAAAAAATATATTCAGTAAGAGAATATGATAAGACACAGATTTAAAATTTGATATTCAATCTAAGGAGGTTGAGAAAATTACATGACTACACAAAATCTATCTTTTTAAAAGATTTGTTTTAAAAGAATAAATAAATGTGCACTTAATGAACACAATAATATATTTAAGAGGCTACACATAGATTTAGGATATAAATAGGTTCAGGTGCAATTAAAAAAACATAAAGGGAATACATAATGTATCCACAAACTATGTGGTTCATAAACTTTCAAAAGATAATATAATCATTTTTATAAATGGGAATGGTACCATAAAAAATTGTAGAAGAAAATTTCAAGTAAAAAATTATTACAGTTCTTATTCTTAATAAGAAAAACTAAAAAAGCATACTCTGAATTTAGATTCAAATAATATATAATAAATATTTTCCATGTAATTTAAAATAGTAAAAGAGTAGGCTTGTATTATAATTATGATTATAAACAACTCACTCACATATAACTATAAAATAACAACATATTTCAAATTCGGTATTATACAAAAATATCAAAAGGAATATTTGAGAAATTTTATTCATAATCAAAATTAAATAAATTTAATTTATCTAAAACCCCAATCTTATTCATTTTTAAATGAAAAAATTATTATATTTTGTTAACAAACACCTTAAATATACCCAGTATGCCTTTGGAGTTGCATTGTTAATAAAAATGTTTCCACATATAAATTTTATTTTTCTTCTATAAAAAGAACTTTATGCAAATACTTTTTTAAAAAACAGATATGCAATCTTATTTCTCACAATTATCGTATCTCCCTGAAAAATTTTACAAATTTAAAAATAAATTTTCATAAAAAATATCTATATTTTATTATTGTCAAAAAGGAAACAGAAGAGAAAATGAATGGATAAATATTTTGCAATTCAAAAATGTAAATGTTTCGTATTTTGCTTTAAAAAATTTAAAAAGTGAACAAAACAGTAATGCCTCTCACAATTTTTGTAATGCAGCAGATTTTTTTTATGTCAGATTATACTGGAAATAAAACAATAGCAATACATAACAAATAAAAATTTTAAATAATAAAAAAATTAAAATTAGTTTTCAGAGTATCCATCCTTTTTCAATACTGTATTAAAGTTATTAATCAAAGAAAAATATTCACATCATAAGATATCATGGCATACAAGAAATAAAATGAACAACAAAAACAATTATGCAATAAAAAAAAATTATTCTTAATTCTAATCTATGAAAAAACATACAAAAATATTGTTGTGTTCCATAAGTAAAAAAAAAGTCAACACTAAAATTTAAATATAGTTTATAAAACTTCCAAATAAACTGTAAAAAAATATAGTGAGGGATACCAGAAAAAATACTTACATAGCACATCAAAACAGCAAACAGAGAATGGTGATGATGTTGGTAGTTAAATGTGCATCCATCTGTGAGTCATTGTTACTCATAATCACCTATTACTTCAAGGGTTTCAATACATTGTAACTGCATGTTCACAAAAAAAAAAAAAAAAAAAAAATGTTCTTGTACATCTACTTATTGAAGCATTTAAAAGTCTTATTTTTTCAGTGATATCTGTTCACCTGTTGTTTTTCTGTTTCTAAGCGGTTTACTTCATTCTGTAGTAGTCTTAAAGTTTCTTGTAGTGTACTTTTTTCATGTTCAAGTCTCCGGATTTCACTGCGTGATTCGAGTAGTTGTTTCAGCCTTTCATCTTCAACAGAATTTCTCAATAAATTCAATTCTTGTCTTAATATCTGATTTTCCTGTTCTAGATTCTTCATAAGGTTTAATTTTGATCTAAGTTCTTTATTATCTTGAATTAATTTAGCTACAGATAATTGTTCATCTTCAGAATTATCACAGATAGACATGCCGGGTGACTCACCATTGCTATAAGAGTCTGAGTTCTGGACATTTTGGGATTTGGAATAAATTTCTGAGGAAGAGGTATGATTTAGAAGATCACCAAGATTTTTTTCTACATAACCTAAAAAAAAAGCACTGTTTATTATTATCTTCATTACTATTTTTACCAAAGCTAGACATTTTACACTGATAGCAATCTAAATGTAGGGAAAATCAATTTCTAAACGTCTTTTTTTTTTTTAATCTCAACTTTTCTCATGCTTGCAATGACAGAATTTTGTAATGGATATTATATTCATTTCTTGGTTTGCTAGAGAACTAGAATTGTGTGCCCTTGATTCTACACCACTGATGATGCCACTTGGTAGTGAATTTAAGAAGAAATAGACAACGAATTTAAAAGATAGAAAATAAATCAAATAAAACATTTTTTGCTGTTTAGAACATTGAAAAAAAAATTATTTTCAAAACTTCTAATTAAATTTTTTATGGAATTTTTAATTAATCAGAAAAACCAACTATTAGCATATATTTTAAGTCATCTGTTCAAACAATATATTAGATAAATTCTACAAATGTTTATAGCAAATTAAAGCTCTCAACTAATTATTATTTTAATAATTAACCACTTAACGAGTAAACCGGAGTATGATTCAGGTACGAGTTACTGGCAAATATGTGCAAAATTTACAATTACTCTTATATGCAACAACGAACGTAGCTTAGACATACGTATACGTAAGGTATAGAATCTATAATCACTTATTTTATAAATTAAAATCAATTATTATATAAGTTTATTTTTTTCATCAAATGATCAAATACACTTTCACATAGAAAATTTGGTTTTATTATTTATTTATTTATTTATTTTCTTTTTTGGAAATTGCAGAGGTAGTAAAAATGTCTAATTCAGGTGACAATGATACAGATGATTTTGAATGTATGGAAGTTAAAGCAGTTCAGATGATTTTGAGTCAATGTCTGATGACTTTCAGTCCGACAATGACACGGCTGAAGATGAAGATGATACTACTTCTTCAAGAGTTTGATGCAAACTAAGTACAATCGCGCCAGATCCACCACTACCCAGATTTCCTTTTCTGGGGAATCCAAGCACCACATTTACAATGAAAAATGACACCAATAGTTTGGAGTATTTCCGATTATTTTTTGACAATTCATTGCTGAATTTGATTGTTACTGAAACAAATAGATAATACGCTGAACAACAGCCATCTAACTATATCGAATCTTTGGTAACCAGTTACTTTGAATGATATCATGATATTTTTGGCAATCAACAAACTACAAGGAATAGTAAAGAAACCAGATGAAAGGATATACTGGTCTTCAGCTGAAATATTGTCTACTCCAGTTTTTCCGAAGCTCATATCACAAAGAAAATATTAACAAATAAAGAAAAATTTACATTTTTGCAATAATCAAGAATATGATCCCTGTACTCATCCAAATCCAAAACTAAAAAAAATTTAGCCAGAAAACATAACTAAAAAATGCTCAAGTTTATACATGCCCAAAAGAGACATTTCAGTGGATGGGAGCATTATGCTATACAAATGTAGATTAGGATGGAAACAATATTTACCACTGAATCGTGCGCAATTTGGAATAAAATTATATCTTCTTTGTGAATCTTTTACTGGATATGTATACATGTTATTATACACAAAGGAAAAGGTGCAATTTTGAGCCACAAATACAAAAACATGACTATGTCATCCAAAATCGTATTATCATTAGCTGACCCATTACTTCCCCAAGGTTATTGCATAACTACAGATAATTGGCTGATTACCTTATTCAGTATAAGACTGATATATATGGCACAATGCATGTTGATAGAAAAGAAGTTCTAAAGGAATTACAAGCACCAAAGCTGAAGAAGGGGGATATCATTGCATTCCAGAGAGGCAAAGTAATGACAATGAAATGGCGGGATAAGAAGGACATTTGTTTCTTATCAACAATACACAATACTCAAAAAGTGAAGGTGGATAAGGCTGCTAATTGTGGTAATGATATCAAGAAATCCAAACCCGAGGATTACAATAATACAATAGGAGATGTTGATCGTTTAGATCAGCACCTTCATAATTACCCAGTAACAAGAAAAAGGGGCAAAAAATATTATAAAAAAATATTTTTTCACTTTTTTAATATATCTTTACACAATGCATTTGTTTTGTATAAAAAAAAAATGGTGGGAAGAAAGAAAATCTGGTTTTCTGCACTATGCTTGTAGAGCAGATAATAGAGGAACATCATTCAGAATCAAGGCTCACAAAGCATGGTATGCCAAATAAACCAAGGCCTCTCAGACTAATGGAACTACATTTTCCAGAATGCATTCCGTCAACTGAAAAAAAAAAACCACCCCAACAAGTTGTTGTGCGGTGTGCTATAGTAAAAGGGAAAAAAGATAAGAATGGAAACTTGCATTTACAGTGAAAAATTTAATGTAGGTTTATGTACTGTTCCTTGTTTTAAGACATATCAGACAGAACTGAATTCTCAGTAATAAATAAACAATAAAATATTGTTGATAAATTTGCTTTGCACTGTTTTTAGCTTTAATTGTATTAGACATCAATTATCAATAATAAAAAAAATGATTTTTTGGGCTGTTTTTATGAAAAAAAAATGTGCATTAAAGGGTTAATCAATAAAATATTTGTAGCATTACAGATAAGTAATTTTGACTAAATTACATTTTTAGTAAAAAATTTAAATAAAGACATGAAACTGATATTAACAAAAGCCAGAAGTGAAAGACTTGCATATAATATTTCTGCATGAAATATATGTATATTACATACATAAATACTTAATGTATATGTATTTCTGCACTTCAAAGTAAATATAATTCTTGAAAAAGTTAAACAAATTAAAAATACAAATTGAGGAAATTAAAAAAAATCGAAGCACCAAAAATCAATAAATACTTTCACAAATCAATATCAAATTAATATAAAATATCAAGAAAAATTTTATACTAAATATATAAAGATTCCTCAAACCAATTAATTGTTCCTTGTGCAGTATTTCCAAATGTATTATTATTTCTTCAATCCATTTATATAATAAATTACAACAGCCTTAAACTATTAGAAAGGTAATAAACAAATATTAAACAATTGATGAAAAATGATATTTTTATTTAAAAGAAATTTAAAGGAGAATTAAGTTTCTAGTCAAAAATATTGTAACATAATAATGTTTTATACTTGATATGTCCATTTGCAAAGCTAGATTTAGATTAAATAAGGTTTAATTATTTGAAATATGGAGCTTTTTATAAATCAATTTAAATAATACACTCAATATATATATATGACACTTGCTCTTTCACACAATTTTTCAGGGGGAGCTAAAAAAAATTAAAGCAATAAGTTGTAACTTTTATGTAAATCTGGTACTGTATGTCTTCCTTTATTTTATTTTTTAAATTTGTTTTTACATATACAGCAAGGATAAAATACACACACACAAAAATTATAATAATAATAATAATAATAATAATAATAATAATTGTCGTGTGCATGAGTGTAACCTAAATTACTAAAATGATTAAAAATATTTTGTAAAATAAACTTAAAAAATATTTTTAAAAATTTAATAAAATTAATATAATTAAAATGGATATCACTGTAATCCTTTTTTTAAACTGGTATAAAAAATAGTTTTTATACAAAAATAATTAAAATTTTGGAAAAACTCTTCCTTAGTAATCATTTACTACCCTAGTAATAACAATGCACAAAATTTGATAGATCTAAGTCCAATAATCTTACTTGTAAAATGTTTTAACAGGTTTTTTTTTTTTTTTTTTTTTCCCCTTTCTTTCTTTTTTTTTCTCCTTCCATGATTGTTGAAATTTACTGAAAATATGTTAGTCTATAGACATATTTATTAATGATTTAAGATTCAGGTGTCTTTTGATGTTAAAAAAAATGAATCAATGATTTTAGAATCCATTTGTGAAATAACAAATAATATATGTTATATATAATAGCAACATTACAAATAAAGTAAGTTTTATGTAAAGTATCTACTAACGGTTTAGGAGATCTAAGTTTTTAATCTGAGCATTTTACAATGCAATAATTTATATGAACTGACTTTCATGCAGAAATTTATCTTTTTTTTTTTTTTTTTTCATTAAAAAAAAGTATGCAACAGTAGTTGAATTTTAATTTTCAATTAAACTAAAAAGAAAGACTAAATATCTTCTTTTCAAGTATTAATTTAAAAATTTACTAAAACAAATCATATATTCTTTCTGTTTTTAGCTCACATAATGCAAATTAAAAAAAAAATCTATGCATTTTAAAACTGATAATTGCAAATATATAGAACTAAAATAAAGATGAAATTAATTTTAAAACAAAACTTACATTGACAGGGGTGTTTGTGGGACCCCAAAAAATCCCCTGAAACTTTTACGGACTTACTACCGACATTTTGGAGTTTCGAGAAGGGGGGGGGGGGGGGGAGAAATGAAAAATTACAATTATGAAGTATTGAATGACCTAATTATAAAAGTTCAATGAATTACTTTTTTTGCAAAATTAAGACCTTTGAACCCAGGTCACGTGATCGCACATCTGGTCGAACGAAGTCTCTCCCTTTTTTTTCTGCCGCGCCTACTTGCCGAAAAGAATCCAGAAGAGAATGTCCGAGAACCGGGGGAATGAGTCATAACTCGCAATAAGGGAAGAACAAAAAAGAAGTTTTTTCCCCCTTTTCACGCATTATCACTGCCTTTGGAGAAAGAAAGGAAAAGTTTTCACCCCACACACTGACCTTGCGTTTTCTGCTTTCAAAGCAAACAAAATTACCCAGATCAAAATAAATAATTCATTATTATTCCTACTTCCTTTTGAACGACGATCCCCGGAATTTCCGGGTATCGAAGTTCAAAATCCCCGGAATTCCGGGGTTTCCCCGGAGCACAAACACCCCTGCATTGAAATAAAAAACATGTACACAGAAACATTTTTTTAATGATATTCAAGTTTTAATAATAGGAAATTGAAAAATTATTCCTCACCATGTGGTAGTGGTAGAACACTCAGTGTTCCATCAATAGTTCTTTCTATAATACAGCCAGGCAAACTTATATTTAAAGGTGCACTATTAGGAGATAATAGGCCAGATGGAGGTGGCTCCTCCTAAAAGAAACAAAGAAATATTTTTAAAAATTATAGAAATACAATACTACAACAGATTATATGTTTAAAGTAGAATCTTGCAAAGATAATTTTGGTAAGAAGGAAAAAAATATATTACCTGCAATTGTATCTGTAAATTATCTAATATTACTTTAGATGGCACTGGTTTTGCTACTATTTCATCTTCAAAGAATTCAACTAAGCCAGAAAGGCTATTCATCTGAAGTTGTAGATAAAGGTTGCTAGCTAATATGCTCATGAAACCAGCTCCAGGTTGTGGTTTACCACCATCACTGCTACATATGTAGTCTTTATCTAGTCGCATGCTAAACTCACATTCTCTGAGGCTTGTTGTCATTTTTTCATTTTTCCAACTACGAGCTCCTAGATAAAAATAAAAAAGGTTTTCAAAAATATTAAATAATACACTATGCTACTATGAAACCATGTAAATTCATTGCAATTAAAACAATTTAACAACAAATAACAAAAAATAGCATTCAGTTCAAAAAGTAAAATATAATCTTTAATGAAATACTATGACGTAACTGACATAATTTGATATACAATTGACCATTTACTTTCAAAAATATGGAAATTAAACGAAGTTCCCATTCTTCTATATCAAATTTAAACTATATATTTACAATAATATTTACATATATATTTACAATTGGATGTTTCAAAGTTTTTGTAGCTTTTAGTTTCATCAAAAAAATTTTATATGCTACATAGTCGAGTATTATTAATATGCCTATCTTTCCAAAAACTAGAATAAACTTTTCTTGCAGCCAAAATAGCAACTAAGTAGCAGGGCAATGTATGTCTGAAAAATGGCAACAGGCATCTATGACCATGAGAAAAACAAAGCATCTTAACATCTTAATTTGATTCCGAAGAGGAAGGTCTTTCTATCTGATATGTCAATCAAGATGTTCCCACAGTTTCAAGATCTGGGAAATTTGCAGACAAGGGTAGTAAATGGAATTTTTTCTCATGCTCTTCAAACTATGCATGCGCAATTTTGGACATGTCCAAAAATATGAACATACAAAGTACCTTCCACAAAAATTAATCAACTAAAAACATACCCCAGATCATTACACTGTCTTCTCCACCTAGTTGGCGTCCGACAATGTTTTTAAAAGTTTGTTTTTTGATGTTTCTCAACAAATGCACCAGTGCCAATTGATCCAATGTAGCAGAAACGTGACTCTTCTGAAAAAGTAGCCTTTTTTTGCACTGTTCCAGGATCTAATGTTTGCAATGTAATGAAATGCACAAGATTTCTTGCAATGCAAGTTTGTCACTTGGATTCTGAAATCAGTTGTGAAGACCAATACACAATAAAGTACACTGAATAAAGTACTAGATAGCTTCCTGGCACATTGCTATTCATTTGGGCTTGGGTATATATTGACCATAGTGCATTGATCTCTCTTAACCAAGCATTGCAAGCAATACTTAAACCTATCATTACTGGCCTGCAGTACCCCACAATTTACACATTTGGACTGCACATCTTGTTCTTCCAGTTATTGTACATTCACTATGGCACTACATGAACACCTAAAATTTTGGTTTCAGAAATGCTGCCACCACATGCTCTGTACACAATGATCATACCATAGTCCTTTAAATCATGTGACTTACCCATTACAGCAACTGTTACTATGTAAACACATACTCTGTAACCAGTTTCAGGGTTTTCTTAGTTTTACCTGTGATGGATTCCAACTGTGCTTATGTCAATCTGTGTAATGACAATTATATTATGCCTCAACAGTGTAAATAATGGATTGGAATTAAATTAGATATCAGTATGATCCTTCAAAGACAATTCATTTGGGTAGCAGCGGGGTGGGGTGGGGGGTTGTATTTAAAAAATAGAAGTTATCATGATAAAACTATTTTTACTAGAATTATAATTTATTTATTTATCATCATTAAAAACTGATCTTTCTCGCAAGCTTTTGTTTTTCAAAAATGAAAGATGAATGATCTTTTAGTAAATGCCTATTATATATTTTTTATCTTTTCTAAAAATATTTGTTTCCATTTGAAAATAACCTGCACAATCAACATAATAGCAATGAATCATTTTAGATGATAATAACCAGTTTCCTAATTGAAAAATTAAAATAAGAAATTTTCAATTTCCAAGTTAAATAATAAAAACAGAATTATTTAAGGAAGTTTAAAAAAATTTTCTTTTAAGTTACAAATTCTGCTTTCAAAAAGTAATTGCATATGCATACTAAAAACAATAAGTTTTTCAAGGAATACTAAAGTTCTAGATAAAAATTAAATTAAATTTCAAAGGAAATGGTAATATTCTCAAAAATTATAATGAAAAGAAACTCTGAAGAAAGCTGACAAGTTCATTAAGTTCTATTAAAAATATTAATATTTAAAAAAAGATATGTAATGATTATTTACAGAATTCAAACTATATTTTAAAATGAATAAAAGAGAAATTTAACATAAATTGATAAAAATAAAAGGGAAATTTTAAATTCAAATACAACTTGACTTTTTATTTAAATATGCACTGCTTGAATGAAAGATTTATGCATACCTATACTTTTACAGAAAACAACTTAAGATGATAATACCCACTACAAATTTTCGAAATAACAAAAACTTACTGGTAGAAAAATTGTTCTGGAAGTTTTCCCATGATATGGCAGATTCCTCTTTTGTTTCTATTTGACCACAATGAAGCAACATACTAGTATTTAATTTTGAATGAGACACAAAACCAACTTTTCCAAACTTAAAAACAGTTATAGACACCTGATGAAGAAAAAAAAAAAAATGTTTATGAAATGTACTTATCTTAATACAAATTTTTATGTTTACTAACACAAATTAAAATTAACAACTAAACAAATAGCAATTGTAATTTCTAGTAGTTGGTCTTAATAAAAAGAAGAAAAAAATTGATAACTAAAATAGCATAAAATGGAGTACAATAGTGTAAAAAAATCATGTATAATGTACACGATCATTGTGTTTCAGAATTATTCTGCTTCTTTAACTTCTTTTTAGTGTTGCATATAATTATTTTGCTACTGTAATGCATTTTTGATACAAATTTAATAATTTTCATGTAGCCAACAATGAAAATTGGAAACCACTAGTAGAAACTGAATTCCATAACAAAAATGGTATATGTATCAACCTAATAATAGCACTCATTTAATAATACTAAAGAACTATTAATTTTATATTATAAACAAGATCTTACTAATATATGCATGCAAAAAAAAAGGATTAAGAACAATGCTTAAGAAGTTACATCTTCAAATAATTTCTTTCATAAGCTAAGAGGTAAAGGTAGATTTATTATCATTTAAACTATTATTTTCAAATTCCTTTCTGAATGCCATTGGCGAAAAAAGTCAATAGATTAGCATGATATCTCCAGCAATAAATTGCTATCATGCATTTAATACAAATACTCATACTTGAGTAAAAGCTATAATGGTTTTTCTTTCTTTTCAATTTTACATATACTCTTAGTAATGTGGCAGCAATCAAACCAAAAGATACCAAATACAAAACAAAGAAACCAAAGATATCAAACCAAATTAACAGAAGTTCCAGAATAATGAATACATTTAACAAAACTTATGTTTATTGCACATAAATAATATAAAAAATTAGTCTTCAAATAATGAATATTGCAAAATATATTTTAAAATTTGAGCAACAAGCTATTTTATGCTTTGGCAAGCTAACTGACAACTGGTTAGTAAATTGGTTCATCATTATAATAATCAATTTCATATTTTTCTTGAATAGCAAAGTACTCAAGAAACAAACATCTGATACATTTCAAATGAATCCCTAATTTTTAATGAGATCCCATAATCAGTGAGTGCATGAGTAATTTTTTGCTTTTGTGCAAATTTTCATGAAAAAAATACATTAGAAGATAACTGATTTACTTTAAAAGGAGAAATCGCCATATAAGAGAATTGAATGCATAACGGGTTATGATATGAAGTTGTAATTTTTTTAAAGAAATAATTCACCAGATTTATTAATTTTTTTTAAATTTCTTTTTATATTAGTTAATTTGGTAAATTTTGTCAGATTTAGACATATTTTTCATTTGAGATTCCATAATCAGTGAGTGTCTCAGAAATATTTTGCTTTTTTGCGTATTGTCAAGAAGAAAATATTTTAGAAAATAATTTGTTTTATTTTAAAAGAAAAAATGGCCATACAGGAGAATCAGGCATATAGCGGTGCATGATGCCAAGTTGTAATTTTTTTAAAAATAAATCACTAAATGTATTAATGTTTTCTTTAATTTCTTATCATATTAATAGTTTGGTAAATTTTATAGATTTGACTAGAATTTTTTCTACCTTGATGGGAAAGCTGTTATATGATTCTCCTCTTTTATCAAAGAAATAAAATGAACAGATTCACATTCTCGCTTCAAAGAAAAATATTATGATGAAATATATACAAAAGAATTGGAAAAAGTATGTAGCTTCCAGAAATTTTATCATTTTTATATAATCTTGCCATTATATCTTCCCCCTTCTGCATTTTTGTTTAATTAGTTTTAATCAAACTTTTAATCTTTAGTCCATGTGTATGCAGTTTCAAAGAATGGGAATGAAATAAAGGTAAAAGTTTTATTTGCATAAATGTTAGAAACAATCAAAATTAGGACTTGAAAATCACTTTTTAAACCCTAATTCCAAAGCAATTGCAATTATCAAAAAATTTTAAATACAAAAGTTGTTCATCTTAATGAGATGCTAATTCAGCTAATTTCATTCATTTTTCTATCTTCAGTACTAAGGAAGTTACACCAAAATGGAAATTTCAATACACCTCCATTTGCACACCCATTGTGCTAAATGGCCCATCTACAAATTCATCCAAAGTTTTTTATTTTATTTCTTACAATATATTCCTAATTTATTTTAGCTATCTAGTTAATTAGCTAATATGAGCAAACATAGATAACTAAATTTTGAACAAAAGGTGGTATGGGCTCTAAAGACCATGATCCATGAAAAGCTGTAAAAAATTTTCGTGCCCTGGGAACCATTGCAATTGTAGTCTTTCTATAAGGAATCTATTTAAAAATTATTGTACCATTATAATGAGTACAGTGCTATCCCTATTTATACAAATTCAATGCTATGTGGCATTTAAATCTCCACTCTCATTTTGAATATTTCTTATTTTAGAATATAACATAAATACTAACTTCAGAAATAAAAAAAATCTTATAACATACACATTGATCGTATTATAATAATAAAAACTGCCTGTCTTACCAAAAAATTAGTTTTTGAAGGTATTAATAATATTGTCAATAAATTGTTGAACTCACAAAGCAAACAGCTAACAGTCATTGAATTTACTAAGAGTCATGAACAAACCACCCTTATAAAAACCTGTATTTTGGATCCAGAAAAGCAAATGATGAATTACAAACTTGTAGAAGATCTTAGCTGAGTTGAAGATAATTATAAATTTTGGTAACAACAGACTCAAATAAAGAAAATATTCAGTTATAAGATAAGGGACAAAGAAATTATTTTCTTGCAATGAAGAAATTTCATGAGAAAGGGAGTGGATCATGAAATTATTAAAAAAAACCTATTAGATTTTATGAAATATCAATAGCAAAGCAACTTTTTACATACTTTTATTTTGATATGTACTATTTTGTATGAATATTTATAAAACTATATTTTTTATATATATATTTTTCTTCTAAGCAAGTGTTTTTATAGCTTTTGCCTTTAATTAATAATATATAAAAGCAGATTCCTATTTGCAGAAATCCAACTTGTACTCTTCATTACCTGTAATTGCCTCCTGTAATTTTGAGATATTATTGCATAGTAAAACTAATAGCAATTGTTAATTCAGGAAAAAGGAGTAATGATCAATTCTGAACTTCAAGTAGTTACAGGAAAGAAGAAAAGAAAAATTTATCATATCTACTGAAAATGCACTGTTTATAATAACAAATTTAATGTAACCGTGTTTCATTCAGTATTGCAAGATCAGGCTTATGTTTACTCGATTTGCTCTTTCAATATTTTACCACTCTTTAAATGAGTTAAATTTACTCTAACTACCTTTAAGATGATGTATAAGAGAAAGAACATAGTTCAAAAAACTTTCTACACTTTTTTTAATTAGAATTCAGTTTTCAGAGTGCTAAACAATACCTTTTGCATCAGGTATCTTAATATAAATCTTAAATATTTTCAAAATCTTATCTTAATCTTAAATGTTTTTAAAAAAAACTCGAATTATAATATCAAAAAAAATTATAATTATCATCATATAATTTCAAAAAATATATATATTAAAGAGTTAGTTTTAACATTATATTATTTATAGGAAGAATGCTGCCGAATACTTTAGTGAAAGTTTAAGAAACTGTTTTAAGGAAAGATAAAAAAAAAAAAAAAAAAGGTATCTATGTGTTCATAACAAGGGCAAAAGAAATTATAAAAATACAGAAAAAAAATCTATGTAATTTTTTTTTCTTCAGTGTTTGAAATGTGTTGACTACTATAAAGTAAATACTGCTTATTAATTTTCTTTGGATTTAGAAATTCATTCTTGAATAAGTACAGCTGTTTACAAATTGAATTTATTGAACAGATCACGCTTTTTAGTAGCACCTGTCCAATGGAAATATAGTAATTAATAAAAAATTACCTATCTAATTAATTTTCATAATATTTTCCAAAAAGCGTCCCTACTGCTTCAGGGCATTTTTGAGCAAAATTTGAAGAAAATCTAATCACTAGCATAGTTCCTGTCTGGCACAAAAAAATTAGGGTTTCAGTTTTATTTGTATAAATATTGATCGGAAAATAAATAGGATTAGTAAAATTTCTAAACAAACAAAGAGAACAGAAAAATATTTTAATTATTCTTCTAATACGATGTAATATAACTTACCATTTCCTTTTTCTTCTCACTATTCAAAGTATAATTACTAATGATAGAATTTTCCCTCATCTTACTGGCAACATCTACACCAATTTCAGGCCGTGCATGCTGGAAAAATTCATCTTCCAATGAACCATCCTGGTTCACCAACACAAACTGATCCATATCAGATGATACATCGCTTCTAATAGACACTGCATCATCATCAGGAAATGATGAATCTCCATCCATGGAACTAAAATGATCACTTTTGGTCAAAGCAGAGTCAATACTTGCAACAAGGGAGCACAAACCTCGTTTCATAGCAGATGTGCCTGTCTGGAAACCCCTCTGAATTGATTCAGTGGCAATTGAAGGTTGAGCTTCTTGAACTGGTGTGTTCACCCCCTGAGATGAGCCAGAGGAATGGCAATTGAGCAATGAATCACTACAGGATTTTGGCAGCCCATTTTCTATGCAGCAGTCATCTAGTATACCAGAGCACAAATTATCTTGGTTTGATTTCTTGGCAGGAGGATCACACTCTCCGACAGAGAGGGAGCTTTTAGACTGCAGAATTTTTTGCCCAAAATTTGGTTGAATATCACTTGTACTAGAGCAATCTTCTTGAAGAGAAGCTAAATCAACAGAATCTGAAGTAGCAGACATTTGATTTAAATTTCTTAAAACTAATGATAACTCAATTTGTGGAATCCAGGCAGAGGTACAAACTGATAATACAGGTTTATTTTTTATTATAGTGCTAGTATCAATTTCTAAATTTTCCATCATGTCAGTAATAATATCAGCTGCCCGTAACACAAATAAATATTGAAAGTGAGACAACTGTATATTCACCAAAGAATTTACATGTATTAATAAATATACATCTGCTTCGTCTTCATCTTCATTATTGTTTAAATTACTAACATTTGTGTAAGGTGTATCTACTTCATCACTTGTTACATGATTTTGGCACACATAAGGCTGAAGATTTGGCAAGCACATTTTAAAGTTATCCGGTTCTTTTTTATTTAATGATAATCGTAAAACATCTTCAGGCTTTTGAGAGCTATAAAACCATAGGGTGATTGGCAAAGGATCAATAAATGGTTGCAATCTTGTTCTCCCTGACTCACATACGGTAAATTCGGCCCAAAATGGATCTAAATATATACTCCAAACTTCAGTAGCTTCAGTCAAAATTCCTTTTGATGACTGACCTTTAATATTAGATTCTTTACCTGAAAAAAGATAAAATTAGAAAGATTTTAATTTAAAAGTAACTTTATATTTGTTAAAAATATTCTATATATTAATACATCTCTACTAATAATAAAGATAAATGCTGAATGTTTTTGCTAACATTTCTACAGGATATATTGTTGAGATACTAAATTCGGCAAAAATAGATTTTAGGAAGGGGAAATCTGCAATGACAAACTTTTTTAAAAGTTCAATTAATTAAAATAAAGTTTTGACATTTTTCATCAATAACTTTCCTTCCAGAAATATAGTCACACAAAATGGTTTTTACATCATCATAAAATTCAAAATTTTATATTTTTATTGATACCAATTTAGTTGTTGAGCGTTTAATTTCCTTAGTTTTTGATAGTGTTTTAAAGATAATTTTTTAGTCTTAATTTGCTACAATAATTTTATTGTTAAAATAAAATTTAAATCATTTAGTTATTTCTACAAACATACAATTGTATGTTTTGCTTTCATTATTGAAAGCTAAAGGATGAAAGTGGTGTTTATTTTTCATATCCTTTAAAATATTGAAATGAGTTTTTACTTTTTTACATTATTTCATTGAGTTTTTTTGTCAAATCTATTAACAAAAGTCTCTTAGATATTATGCAATATATCAAACATGTTGAAATATTAGACTTGCTCTTTTTTATTTTATTTTCCATCAGTTATTTCAATCTAGCTAAATTGCTGCTGGGCTTGATCATATAATACAAATAATGTGCCTCACAATTTTAACATAGGAAACAACTGTACATTTTATATGAGGAAGGGGAGGAGAAATTATGATATTTAGGGAAATGATACATCATGTCACATGACTCTTTATAGGAGGTTGTTCATAAACAGAATAGATGTAAGGCTACTAAAATAACAGAATGTAAGTATCTGTTCTAACTCAGAGTTTAAAAATCTATGCTCTTAGCATCATGAATATCACATTAAGTGAAAAAGATTTAATTGAAATTTAGAATAACCACTATTTCAAGCCAAACTACTAGTTGTCAAAAGTAATAAATATTGTTAAAGATTACAAGTCCATTCCATTTGGACTAAGATAAGTTATGATTTAGACGATTTTAAAAATAATGCAATTCAATAGCAATTTTTAACAATCAATAATATCTAATATAAAGTGGAGCAAAAATAAAAAAAAAATTATAAAAACATCATATGGAATAATAAAGTATCTGAATAGAAGCAAATAGCAATGTATTCTTATTGATACACAGCAAAAATAAATTTTATTATTGAATTAATAATAAAATGTCCCTTCTCAGAATATTTCAACTGAAAAGAATTTCATAAAATTTAGTATAAAGGATAAAAAAAATATTGGAATGAAAGTAATTCATAAGAAATATCAGACTTTCATTTCAAAATTATTACATTATTCCTAATATTTCTGCTTGTGAGCAGTTCAGTAACAGAAATATAATTTGCTAATACATTTCTTATAAATTTACCTATATGGTCCACTCACAAAGAAAAAACATAAATAATGGCTGTATATTAATTTAAATGATTTTAATATTTTTTCATACTTTTTTTTCAAATAAATCTATTTGAAGAGATATATCAATATAAAGAAATTCTAGGTTCTCGGTGAATAAAAAATTATATAATTTTTAATTCTAATCTCAAAACTGCCCAGTCCAATTTATCATCAGATTTTTTTTTTTTTCAGTTACATATATAAAATGCTAAGGAATGTGATGGCAAAAAGTTAAATTTCCTCAACCAATAGGTTTGTTTTCGAAACAAAATTGGTAGCAGACATATTTTCATAATCATAGCTTACTATTCTATTTTTTTAAATCAAGCTAGGGTTCTATTTAGTTTAGAAGAGAAGTAGAAAATGTTCTTTTTTACTAAAAGAACAGTATGCAAATGAAACTTTGGATTATATGTTTCAAAGGAGAGCGGAATAAAATAAAGTGATTACCAACTGTGTATATTGGGAAATTTTAGTTACAGTAGACTCCCAATTATCCACACCTGCTGAACTAAGTTTTTTTTTTTTTTTTTTTGCTTCCAAGCAAAGAGAAAATGTTTCCAAAGCAAGAAGGAAACACAAATGACTGATTTCTTCAAAAAGGTGTAGTTTTACAGTTATGCTTTTGTAATTACATAATACATTACAGTATTAAAACAGTACATATGTATTAATTTTTCTGTGTATTCTTGACGCCTCTCATAAGTACAAAGCACTTTTCTGTTTTCATTAACAAAATGCATTTTAGGTTAGTTTTGAGTGATATACTAAAATATTAAGCGTTAGTTAAACATTTCCTGCTGTTTATTTTACGTTTTATTGTACATAAAACGATGTTTCAAGGTTGGAATGACTGTTTTCTCTTTTGCTATACCCGTTTTTAGCTTTTTTCGGATTATCCGCGATTTTTGTAATCCGCAGCGGCTGAGCCACCTAATTCCGCGGATAATCGGGAGTGTACTGTACTTCTAATTAAAAATGACGATTCATATTTGAAAGTGGTGCATATATTTTTACAATGTGCATATTTCTATAATTTAGCTCTACATAATTATATGTAATGAGCATGAGAACTTTATATACATACAGAATTTGTAAATATATAGGATCCAGAAATCCATATGATTGTTTTTACTATTATAAGGATTAGATTTTATTCTACAATACAAATTTATAATTCCAAAAAGTAGACACCAGAGAACAGATGCTTTGCCCAAGATCAGTTTTTTTAAAGTAAGGATATATCTTATATATAAATTAATAAGATAACTAATACAGGATAAAATGTTAAAACATATTTGAGAAATCATAAATGATAATTACCAATAACGTGATCAAAAAATGCATTTGCCAAAGGTTTCTTATCTTTTTTCCATGGAAACTTGGAAGTATTTGAGAACATTTCGGCTGAGCTGAAAGTTTCTAGACATTCATTCAAATCACTGCGAGTAGTGTGATCTCCTAAGCGGCAGTTTGTAGCAATGGTACGAGAAGACTGAAGCTGTAAAGTCCTTGGTCGATCAGGTTGAGTAGGTGAGTTCGCATCACTTGGAATTACAATCTATAAATAAAATTCACAATATCAATTTGGAAGTCTCATTTTGCTGGATAAAATAAATAAATCTTTATTTTAATGTATAATTTTGTTTAAAAACATTTTTTTTTCTATTTAAAAAAAAAAACTATATAAAGTAAAAACTTTCAGATTTTGAAGACTTCAAACAATTAAAGAATAACAAATACAACTTAATGGCATAAAGAGCAAGCAAAAGTAAATTAATCGTTATGAAGAAAATAATAAAAATTTATAATTACTTGAGGTAGAAGGGCTTCAACTCTAATATTAACAAAGGATGGCGCTTCAGTTGCACCCAGTTTTAAAGACATCTAAAATATATAAATATTTATATATACACACACATAAAATACTGATGATTATAAAGTTGGATGAAGTAATTATAAGCCGACAAATTATTACATACCAAACATTTTTGTAAATTTAGATAAAAAGCATTTATCCAAAGTATGGTTGGAGTATCCAAATACAATTTCAAGGGACCAATATGCAGAAATAAATTAGGAGATGGAACTGAAAGAAAATAATATGAGATATTCTTTAAGTACTATACATACAAATAGTTTATAAAAATAAAACGTGAAGAGTCAAAATAATGCTTGTATAATGCAATTATTAAGTCTTGGTATATTTCAGCACATGCATAAAGCCTTGGAGACTTTTTTTTTTTTTTATAGCAGCAGTTCTTAATATGATTTTAAAATTCCACTTAAAAAATTATTTAAAAGAAAGAAAAATTAAATTATTTCACAAACTACTTTTAATCTGATAAATCAATAAACATTGATTAATTAGTGTATTTGAAATTTCAAAACAATAAAATCATAGAAGCTATGATTTTGATACACAATTATTGATTAAGATTTTAAGAAAAGAAGAAATTAGCATAAGTTATATAAATATGATCAGTTTGGTCATTTTTATTTTTGTAATAAATTATTCCATAACAATTTTGGAACATTAATAAATTAAATTTTTTAAAATTCTGAATTTGCAGAAAAAGGTTTAAAAAAAGACTAAACATTATTCTTCAATTAAAAACTAAGTATCCAATCAATTATTATTATATTATCTATTATCCTATCATTCAGTTAGATTGTCCTATAGTTAAAAATACATTTTAAATAAAATGAAATATCTTTTAATTAATTTATTCATAAATTAAAAATTTAATATACTGTTGGAAAAGAATTAGGAAACTTTGAACTAAAAAAAATTGTTACTGATAATTATTATACAAATTTTTAAAAAATGAGAAATATTTATTACCAGGAAAATCAATTTCACCAGGTAAATAATAAGATGTTTGCTCTAAATGTATGGTCTTTATATCTGATGGCATATGTGCACTTTTATTATAAATGAGAAATCTTTCAATAGCTCGAGTACGAGATGATGTGGATGTTGAAACTTTATAAGCAACAATATCCTCCAGCCTTAAAACAAAACAACTGGACATTAGGTAACGATAATTCCATTGTAAAGAAGATTTTCGACTCAATCCACTGATGCTTTTACGAGACACATCAGGAGTCAGAGTCCCAGAAGAATTACTAATGGTGCTGGCTTTTCTAGTCAATAATGGCTTTTCATCAGGTGAAGTTGGAGAGTCAGTAACATTCTATAGAATTACAAAAATAAATATTTAAGCAAATAGCAATGGCACCAAACAATGCTGGAAAAGAAAATTTTACTCAACTATTAAAAGATAAGATATGCACAATTTATTTTCATTAAAGAAGTAACTTCTAATCAATACATCACATGCTTATGCTTTCATTTAAAACCATTCAAGAAATATTTTATTTCTAAACAATTTTTAAAATATAAGCTCATCAGAATTCCATTATCAAAATAAAAAGCACAATCATAAAAGTAATTAAAATATATTTCTGAAGCAAACACAAATAAACTATTCAGTATGGCTGAAAACAAATTCAACGTCACACTGAAAACAATTCAAAATAAAATACAAAATATTAATAGGAACAAAATATGCATTTGAATTGCTAATGACCTTGTTATAACAAATTTGATATCATTGTTAAAGCATTTAGAAACTTGAATTTTATTATTCTAATCTATTATTCATTAAAATTAATCCTCATTAAATTACCATTGAGTAAAGAACAGTAAAACAAAAAACCATTAATGAATTTTAGTGCATATAAATGAAAGTACATAACTATAATTATTATTAGCAAGGAAAATTTCATTAAAATATCCTCAAATAACTGAACTACAACCCATACACACTTACGGTTTCAGCTGAAGGAGAAATATTGTGTTTAGGGCTTTCTTTGGTATAAACAGACTCTCCAGTGGCATTTACATCCACTTTACTCTGTAGTTTTTCATTAAATAATGTTAAAAGTTGCTGAACCCAAGTACTACGACTAGAAGATGGTTCTGAGTAATGCAGCCAATGTTCTCGACTTGAAACTACAAAATGAATTCATTATATTAATATTGCACAGGCAATAAATAATATTTTAATAACGATACAAATTGAAAATAATATTTTCACATTAAACTTACATGCACGATGGTAAGGATAATAATCCATTATTAATTTGTCTAGTGATACTTGTAATGCTCCTCCATTTTTGAGATTAGCATGTTGAGATCGACCATCTGCAATAGAGTAAAAGATATATTACAATAATGAAGCAAAAAAGGGGGGGGGTCATGCTCAGTTATTAAAAAAACAGTAAATTTAATGACACCAATTATATTATCATACAGTTTTTTTTCTCTTAATATTTATAGCTCACAAAAACCAATCCTCAATATAATTTACATAATTATATGCTATAAAAAAAACTCTTTCACGAAATTTAAGTAAATTATAAGACACAGTTTGTAATACACACGAGATTGTATTAATTATTGCTAAAATTAACTCACAAACTAAAATCAGACAGGACATATATATATATACTAGCTGACCTGGCAAACACTGTTCTGCCATATTAATTATTTCTAGTGAATATTTTGGTTGTTAATTAAAGTGTGTATTGTTAATTAAAGTGTGTTGTATTGTAAGTGTGTGGGGATGCGATCTATGACTGAAAGAATAAGGGGGCTCTGTAGATAATGATCGCTGATAAAAACAAAAAACACCAACCATTCATTTTCTCAATACAATGTTTCTCATTAATGTAACGAACATATACATTATTTGATCGCTTAAAAGTTAAAAGAAAAAGTGAAAAAAGTAATATATTTTTTATCCTAAAGTATAAAAATGAAATAAAGAAAATCAATATTCATTTCAAAGAGCAATTAAGTGTACGAAATTTTTTGTCAATCTGCCTTTAGCCAACACAAATAAACTCGATGGTTTGCCCATGCAAGAACATGCCACGTATAACTGTCCGTGTGAAAAACATGGTGTACCCAAATCTAAGACGCATACAGAAATCGTTTGGCCTTGTGACTTATTGATTGTGATTGCGAATGCCAATCTAATAGGAAATTTAACGTGTTTGAATTCAATAGGCACGTCTGTGAGAATCATTGGAATTCATGGCAACAAAACATTTTCAGTTTGGAATTTGCCATTCAAAATGGTGGCTTCAATAACGTTTTGCATCAACTTTTTAATGACCAATCGCGTACCATTGCACAGCCTTGGTGTTTGTTTTTTTTGTTGTTTTTTTTATGTTGCACACTGCATATGGGTTATTTTAAATATTCAGTGGCAGCTTAAATGCTGAATGAGCTGTTCTGCCTCCATCCAATAAAGATGCTGCAATGCCAGATGATACAATGTCAATTTGCCATTATTAGATCGAATTTCGGCAAGAATTAGCGAAATGAGAAATGTTTTGCCAGTTCCACCTGTTGCATCCAGAAAAAAAATAATCCACCTTGATCCACCATGCCAAAATTGACATACATAATGCAGTCGTAAATGATTTTTTGTTCATGCCTCAATGGGCACCTTTTGCGTCTTGCTGGCATTGTTTACAGTAATACACACACACAAATAAACAAAAATTTTGTACTTACTGATGAAAAACAGTATACCGATATTTGTTCTTTTAGTATTTTTCCAACCTTCTTACAATCATAAAACACGTATATATTTTTTATGAATTAAATCAAATCGTACAAAATTTTGCACGCATTGCGTTGTGATACAAAACAAATGCAGAAATGAAGCGACGCTTCTTGTGAATGAATGAATGCATGTGTGAGTGAAAGTTCAATGAGGCGGAAGTAGTGCCATCAGTCATAGAAATACCAACGACGAATTAATTATTTAGATACAGTTCATACGAAAATACTAAAATCGCGATTAAAAAATGGGAGGATGAGGGTAGGAGGGTGAAAATTTGGGGTTATAGGTATTTTTGATGCCAAATAAAAAAATACAAAAAAAATTGTCAAAAAAAAATAGAACAAAATTTTGGATAAGGACACCCTAATTACCTAGCGTTATGAAATATACTTTACGACCTATTCTCATACCTACCAAATACACATAAAATATTACATAAAAATCAGTCAAGCAGTTTTGGAGGAGTACGAACATTAACACCGTGAAATGAGATTTATTTATATATATGCATTATTTTGTTCAAAGCAGAATGCAGTTTCGAAGACAGAAAGATTCATTATTGAAGTTTTTGCCTTATTTTCTCTCCCAGGAGGCAGGCAGGCATGTTTATGTACAGCTGGTGCAGACAAGCACGTCTGCTCACAGCAACAGTTTAGGCAAAAGGTGGCTTAAAAAAAGAGGGAGAAACAAATTATCCCTGTCTTATATACTGTGATGTTTTAATAGGGATTTCCATGACATGTCAATCAAAAAGCAAGAGAAACAAACACAGGGATCTTTTAGAAGAATTTGTAAGGTCAGCAGTATTTTGTCCCTTCATGCAGAGCGTGTGAAAGTGTCAGTGTTTAGCCGATTCAGCAATTTTATAAAGCTTCTCTTGAATTAATTAAGTAATGAAAGTGGAATTGGATTAGGAAATAAGAGAATGAAATTACTATGGGCTAAATTAAGATAAAGCTTTGGAAATTTATTTGGATTAAATTAAGAGTTTAAAATATCATTACAAATATATATATTGCTGAGCAATGTCCTATATATTAGTTATTTAATTATAATATGCAAAATCTTATTCTTTAATTTATCGTATCTTTAATTAAAAAATTTTAGTTAAATTTTGAACTATGCAGATAACTATATGGAATTATGTTACATCTAAACTTTGATGAATCTTCAGATTTTTTAATGTAAGAGAATAATAAAGCCAGAACATTCATTACAAATTTGTTTTTCAACATTGACATCAAACAAGCTTTTCAAAAATGCAGGAATGAATAAAAATAAGAAAAATTGCACTATTCAATAAGATAATTATACTAGTGAATTAAACTATGAGAAACAAAGAATATCTAAATAATATGAAAGTATTAATAAACTATGAAATTTTAGAATACTCATATTTTTGATTGTTGCTTTCAAAAACAAAGTAAATTTAAAGTCATTATGTGAATATGCAAAAATTAAGTAAGTCTGTTAAAGAATTTATATATATATATATAAACACACGTGCACATAAAGAACAAACCTTTTGGATCCATATCATCACATAAATGTAAATCAATTCTACTACACAAAACATGATACGAAGTTTCAACAACATCATGACGATAAAATGCTGGGCTCAAAGGAGTACTAGATTTCGAGTGACTGTAGACATGTTTATCTGGTTGTTGCTAAATGAAAAATAAATATTAAAAAATAGCAATAGAGAAAATTTATTTAAAAACTTTCATTAATTAAATAAATTTAAATAAACTACAGATTTTAGGCTTGTTTACTCAGCTAAATTTATTATAATACAAAATAGACATGCAATTTCTAAATCTATAACTTCATTGAAAATACCATTTTGAGTATCATTAAAAACTGTTACAAGATATGGCTGCTGCTTTATAATAGCATTCAAAATATAAGATAAGATTTCAAAAATTTGAATGGAATAAAATAAAACAAACCATAAATTGAGTGTAAGATTATGATAATTAAGTATATCATTTTAAAAAAGGAGTGAATAATGGGCTAAATTAAGGTATTAATCAGCAAAACCAAATTATTTTTACCAAAAGGAACATCATTATGTAATATAAATGAAAAATTCCTCAAAGTTCATTGGAATCTTTGTTATATTAATATAAGTGCATTCTTTAGTTAATCAATGTACCACATCAAAATACTTCACAAAATTATAATTCAAAAATAATGCACACAGAGAAGCATTTTGCAGCGTTGTTTAAAGGAAATCTACAAACAGCTTTCAATAGATGTTTGAAATAAGGAAATATCTTACTTCAAGTTTCTGCTTGGCTTTTCGTTTTTGTTCAAGTTCAGTAGCTTTCTGCACTAACCCACTCAATGACTGTACAAAATGAAGAGCAGCTACTAGCTGTGCATCTGTGAGGACCCACAACAAATCATCCAATACAAAAATGAGTCGAGATCCAATGACACTGCAATCTATGATTAAATAAAGCAATTATATATACATTTGCAGTCATAATTAGAGTATATTAGGTTTCAATATAGGTTAGGGTACTACAGATTTCATATAAGGTTAAAAAATAACAGTTTTAATTAAAGTAAAGGTTTTATTTTACTTTTATCAATTAAAAGAATTTAATTTTTGAAACGGATGTACGTAATTCTCAATGACTTCATAGAAGTTTATAGATTTCATAGCATTTATTATTCCTTAAGCCTATTAAGAAATGCTTTAAATACAGATTTTGTATCAAATTTTTCTGTATTCGTAAGTTTTGAAATATAAATAATGAAAGAGCTGAACGTAAATAGTTAATTTTAATTTCATTGGATGTTCTTTTAAATAGTAAAAAATATTTATAATAAAGAGTAACTAATTAAAAATACAAATATTTTAGTAGATAAGTTTATAATAGTTCACCTAAAGACATATTTAGAATATTAAACTTTAATACAAATTTGAAGAAAAATTCAAAGCTTCTTTTATTTCTGAAGCATTTAGAATCTAAACAGTGCATAGAATCTAAACCCTAATAGATAGTATTACATCTTTTACATCGTCCTGGCATAGGGGTAGTGCGTCTTCCCCATGATCTGGGCATCCTGGGTTCGAGTCCCGGTTCGATCATGGTTGTTCTTCATCTGTTCTATCTGTGAGATGTGAGAATGTGCCCCCCCTGTAAAAAGGGGCTATGCAAGTAAATGTGATGTGTGAGTAGCTAAGATATACTCTTGGCCCTAGTTGGCACTACTAAAAAACAAAAGACGCACCCTCGGCTTAAAATCGCTGATTTCGCCAGTGAGCTTGTCCATGGCAAGTGCCATTAGAAACAACAACATCTTTAAAAACAAATTATTATACCAAGGGAAAAAAGCTGGTTAAAATTATTTTTTTAAGAACAAGTACTTCTTAAACATTTTTAAAATGAATATAGAAAAAAATATGAAACATATAGTCTATAATTATTAGGTTAATAAAAAAGTTAAAAAAATAATATTTAACTGGTGAAAAAAATGAATCGCTGATATAATCCCTACAATTTTCTATATCTTTATCCATTTCTCAGCTAACTTTTCAATTACTGTCTCAAAAAATTCTGCTAAATATTAATTATATTTACTATAGAAAATTTTGTATCAAGGAAGAAATTTCATTGATCTAAATAGTTAATAATGTAAAAAATGTTATGTCTAGATAGTACGGTTGGAAAGGAAGAATTTTCTATCCAAATGGAATAAAACTCTATTTAAGTTAGTAAGGCCACATGCTGTTGAGCATTAATATGCTAGATGGACATTCTCTGCCGAATGACTTTCAAAAGTAGATTAAGTGGTACATTTGCATCTTTTTTTCAAATATGAGTATATTCTTCTTTCAGTGGAATCTTGGCCTTTGCCATAGGGAATACAATTTACTTTTGGTTTATTTTTTTCTGTCAAATAAAAGCATAAAGAATCCAGTTAATATCATCAGTCTTTATTCTTAAAAAAAAAAAAAAAAAAAAAAAGGATCCAGGTTTAATGCAACCAATAAATAGTGCAGTAATTCTCTATGCTAAGGGTTTTGAGCTGAAAGCTCATGTGGGCATACACATCAGCATAAAAAATCTTTCTCATTCATTTCAAATACTCCATTTTTGTTGACAATGACGCTTTCCACCTATTTCGTTATGGTAATATATGAATCTGAATTGACCATTACTTATAATTCAACATCATCAACTAGCCTATGAGATTCACATCTAGGATCCTTTTAAGGAATGAAATCATTTTCACGTAATTTTTTAAAACTATCCTTGAAATTGAAATACTCATAGAGAGTGGGATATATTCAACAAATCTTCCCAGAGATTTCTACATTTGCCTATTTCAATAAATCTGATATGGCAAATACACAGATTAAAATAAATATGGTTTGTTTACAAAAAAAAAGTAATGTACTGAAACAGATGAAGTGAATTCAACATTATAGTAATTATAAAACTTGTTTTAATAGAATCAGTTTAATGGACATTTATGCATATAAGTATGCATAACATAAGTATTTATGCATTTAGTTAGCTAATAATTTGCATTACTTTCAGTTTATACTATTTACACAAAAATATTATACACAAATTACATTTAATCAATAAAGTATAATTTTATTCTGAAGTACATTTTAGCATAAAAGAAAAAGTATCTAAAAAAATTGATAGCCAGTCATATTATAAAAACTAAAAAGTTCCATCAAAAAGTGCTCACCACTAAGTTTTTTCTTTATAGTCATTTTGCAACATCCCTGATTTGTAATCAGTCGAAGAGGAGTCAGGGGAATGTGACCAGATAATCCATTTGCATTATCATCACTAGATTTAGCTTCTATACGCAACACTTGCCAATCTAGACGCTTGAAAAGCAATACTTCACCACGATCAGGCTCTTTAATCCTAGATAACCGAAGATCCTTCTTTTTGAAAAATGGACAGTAACTCTCAAGAACAACTCGAGATAGCTATAAAAAAATTAATGAAAATGTTTTTAAGTTCCACCAAATATCATTTAAAATACTTGTGTAAAACATTCATTTTTTTAATAAAATAAATAATTGTTGGATAATTTCATAATTCTTTAAACTTAATCAAGAAGATTAATTGAATGATTAATGAAGACATTTTTAGATTGAACATTATATTAAATATGGAAATTAACTCCAAATAAAAAATTGTATTGGATTTAAATAAATAAAAAAACAGTGAAGCAAATGAAATATTAACATAATTATATAATATCAATAAATTTGCCAAATTATCGTTAGTGTTATAATAAAATACCATATATCTAATATAATAAAAACATTTTCTTGGTGCAGTATAGGTTACCTATATCTGCTCTCAAATTTTGATATATCATATGTGATTAGCTACAAGTTGTCACAAAATGTCATATATTGCTAATAATTCCAATAGTTACATCAAAACCATCTTTTACAGTATATAGGCTTTGTTATGTACAGTTAAATTTTCTTTTTAATTCATCTACATAATAACTAATATGTAGCATTTCCACCTCCCACTAAATCCGAAAAGTAGGTTTTTATATCTATGAAAAAACATATTAGAAGAAAGAAAATAAGTATTTTTGTAATAAAATAGCATTTTAAAAGAAAAACAGACAAAAATTTGAATTCTAAAAGCTGATTTGATGTCTATAAAATGGTTTATGTTAGTGGGAAAAAAAGTATTTTTGTAATTAAATAAAGCCTTAAAAGAATAACTAACAGACTATATTCAACTAAAGTACGTCCTCTGCATTTCATTTCTGTTAATACCAATATGATTCATTCTCTGTTTCTTCATCTTAATTGCAATATTTTTTTCACTGTTCAACTAAAATTTTCAAAAATTTACAATATTGCAAAGAAAAATAGGCAATTCACTTGATATTTTAATTTGCTATTGATATGAATTACATAAAGTTTTATTCTTACTTATTAAAGTGGCAGCATTTTAATTACAAATTCAATTATATTAATAAGTTTAATAAAAATTATTCTACAGCAAAAAAAAAAAAAAAAAAAAAATTGAAAAATCTTCTATAAACATAACATTATTCTATTACACACCAGTCCTATTTAGCATAGATTGAACAAAGTCCATTGGTGCTTATTATAAATTCATATTAGAGCAATTTAGTGTTTTCATAATATATTTCAAATGAAATTTATTTTCCAAACTTAAATTAATTAATAAATAATTTCTTGGGAAAACAATGACTAATTTTCTAACCACTTCAAAATAATGCTATGATTTAATATAATACTATTTGCTCTTTGAATTAAATTGGAAATTTAAATCTCTTTTCTTATGCATTTTCTGAAAAAATATTAGATAAGAGGATTATTATAATTAAAAAAAATTTCATATAAAACATATCCTTCATATTAAAAATTCTTCCTTTACCTGAAAAGAAGCTTGAAATGCTGGAGAGCTGAAATTTATAATGACTGAATTCACAACAACTGTCATACCATCTATAACACGATCTGAAAATCCATATTTGCCACCAGATCTGAAATGAAAATAAAAGCAAATAACAATAAAGCCATTCATTTCCTAATTTTTAAAAAAATATAAGCATAAAAATCGTTGTTTACTAAATCAAATTTTAAATAATATTAATGAATGGAACTTACTTATAACTGGCTTCATTTGTCATTGGAGTGGGAGGACGAAGATCTTCGCATGTTTTCATTTCTACGACAACTTCATCCAATGACTACAAATTAACATCATTTGAGCATCATTATACAAACAACATTTTATACTAATTAATAAAAATTGGCAGCAAAAATCACTGAATTAAAATATAAAACTTTTAATATTTATTATAAATTTTATATATCAATAATTTTGTTAATAATAAACATTTTTTAAACAGGAAACGAAAATTTCTCTTTTTTAGCAGAACTATTTTACATAATATAACATCATACCTGATTTTAAAAAAAAAATTAAATTAACTAACAATTATATATAATAAAAAAATCTTAAAAGATATTTTAAATTTTTAAATATGAAACAAAAAATAAAATTTCTTATAGTGCTTTCAATAGTAGGAAAGAATTTTTTTTTTTTTTTTTTTTTTTTTTTAACTAAATACTTTATTAATGCTTACCAGATGAATAGGTACAGATTTTAGTTTCGTCCAAGATATCTAAAAAAAATAATGAAAATATCAGAGAAAAATTGGAGGGAAAAAAATAATTTTTTTATATCTTATTCATTAAAAAGAAAAAAAGTATAGAAGGATATATTACTTTTAAAAAATTGCATTTCAATAAATTGACTTAATAAGAAATGGAAGTTTATTAAGTTAATTATAAGGATTTAATTAGTTATGCAACCAAAAATATAAAATAAAAAAATCTTAAAACATTTCATGTACTACCTTTTCTGCCTTACAATTCATTCTTAAATAAATAAATTTAGCATCTTTAAATTTAAAAAATAATAATTAAAACTTTTCCTTTCAAAGCTGTTTTAAATTTATTGGACTAGTTTGAAGCCATTAATTATCATATATACTTTGGTATAAAATAAATTTGTCATTTTATCACTATATATATGACAATAGCAACAGGAGCTCAAATACATTATATCTGTGGCTTTGGCAACAGCAGCTAAAATACCTGATTATTATTTAAAACAAATGTCTGAAGAAACATTGTCAATGTTGTCATTTCTATTTGATCTTGCTGCAGTTCAAGCTTTGGATTTAGTTGAGCATAGATTTGTATTACATATTACTTCACCAAGTAATAAAAGTACTTTAAATGTTGTTAATTAAATTTATGGCTTTAATGGATTAAATTGTGTTTATTTGCCATTGCCAAATATAGTACCTAACAGTTACAATAGAAAATCAAGAAGCCAAAATTCAATAAAGTAATGCAGAGACTAAAAAGCAAATTATTCTACTTTTCATTAACATACTAAATCATCCAGTTAAAATTTTTGGAATATTAATAAAATAATGATAATTAGATGCAGTTATCTCAAATAAAATATGCTAAATTTCTTTTTAATGCACAAGGACTTTAATCATCCATGAACTTAAAAAAAAAAGTATTCATGGTTGATTACTTTAAGCTCATATTTCTGTATTCAAGAATGATAACAAAGAGTCATTATAATAAAATGTAAAAAATGTACCTGTAAAGTGACATAGTTACATGTAGCCTTAGTGAGACATAACCAAGCAGGGAGTTCCAAGAGTTCTGTTAAAACTTTTTCATTTAATTCAAGGTTACGCAGCTCTCCATGACCCTTCAAAGTACTTAAATGCAATTTATCAGGAGAAAGATTTTTGGCAAACCTATAAGTATACGATTGTATAAAATGTAGGTAGATAATATGTTTATTAAATACAAATAAAGTCTTAAACTCAAATTCTGAAAACAGACATTATTATTATTTTTTGCTGGTTTGTATTAATCTATACAGATTTATTTTTTCTTGAGAATAATTTTTAATCAGCATACATGTTAACACATTATCATTATCTTATTCAACAAACTTATGCACTTTTTTAAGCAAAATAATGAATGATAACTGAATATAAGAATAATTCAAACTTATTTTAAATAAATTTAATATAAACTATTCAATTTCAATTTTAAAAAATATTTTAAAACATCTTTAACCAAAATTTATTTAATAATAATATTTTTTTAATTACAGTTTTTATATTCCAAAATTATTATTATTCAAGCAACACTTATTGCATAGTTAAGATATTTATTATAAATTATTTTATATTATAATTGCCTAGTAATGAAGAATACTTGAATAAAATAAAATTCTTTGATAAGCCAATTATACATTTATAATAAAATACTCAAACTTAAATGTAATTTAAAAAAAAAAAAGCAAAGTAATATACAATGTTTCCAACTACATACACCATTAAAATAGTTTCAAATTTCATAATTGTCAAAGGTTTTTTTCATGACTATTTTTCATAATCAATTACAAAAGAAAATAATTTGTCCTTATGTTGTGAATCTACATTTTATTAAATACCAAAAAAATATTAATTTAATTCTTTTTAAATTTGAAAAGTATTGTTTATGTCATTTGCTAATAAATATTAAAGTTGAAACTTCTTTTGAATTGCAGATTACATCTTAAAATTGGTATTAACTGGACAATCTAAAATATTTGAATAGGTAACTAAGAAACTAAATTATTTTTTTTTAAAAATCCCTAAAACATTTTTTTTTTAATTTCATATTGTTTTCTATGCCCATAATACATTTAATAAGAGTTTTTCACTATAAAAATCAATACCCTATGGTAAAGGGTTACCAAATAAATATTATTGCTTATTTGATACTTCTTTATTATTGACCATCTGAAAGACATTTGAGAGATATTTCAAGAGAAACTCAGATTCCTTACATAACTTTCAGATAAAACTATCTATAGTATTTTAATAAAAAAATAAATTCTGCTAAATAAGTTTTGATAAAAGGAATTTTTACATAATTCTAATAATGACAAAATTCTTTTTAAAAAAATCTAGAAGAATTAAAAATTATGCCTGTAAACAATAAAGACCAAATTAAAATTATGATTCAATCTTTAATATCAGTAAAAGGAAGAAGACTTAACATGATAAAAGTAGAAGATACACACTAAAGAAGACAAATGCAACTAAATGAGAAAAATGAAGAATTCAAAGATAAGTTGGAAGTGAAAATCAATGAATTAGTAAATAAATGAAAGTTGCATTAAAGGAAAACTTATTTGAGCATTCATCAAAATCACTAATAAAACTGCCAGCTTCTTGAAAAGGGGTCCTCAGCTTATTTATATTTAATCATAATTTCAATTTGTTTCAATTCCTCCTGTTTTATAATTTATTAAAAATGTTTCTTTAGTTCCTAAATTTTTTTCATTGATAAATTTCAAAGAGAATAAATACATTAACACACTGAATAGAATAAATAAAAGTTGAGAATTACAAAAATAATACCATAGTAGAAGTGTTGTAACAGAAGGGTATAAAACAGTTTTCATATACAATAAATAATTTTCGATAAAAGTTAATTTTTAAAGGAAAAATGTTTTAATTAGTTAATAGTTTCATAGTAAATACTATTTGTGTTTGGAGAACATCTGATTCATGGAAAGTATTGCTTAAAGTTGGTTTCATTTAAATCAAGCTTTTTCATATAACTTCATATCCATAATTTAACAAAATTGTCAGATATTAAAGCAGTGTTTTCTTAACTGCTTTATATATGTTTTGTTCATCATGTACATGTAATTCCCTAATGGATATCAGCCTCACAACATCATACCACTATTAAAAAGACAAATATCCAGTTCATATATCTTCCAAATTATGCAGTACTAATACTTCACTTTTTTAATCACCTTGAAAACTACACAAATATTAAACTGAATCCATCTTCTTTAACTTTCAACAATGAAAAAAAATCATGAAACTAAATATTTGATAAAATACTGAAATGATTTGAATTTCTAGACCACAATGTAATCTATAGTTAGAAATCTGCCAAAAAAAAATGTTTTTAACTGTTAAAATTCAGAAAAGATTGGCACAATTATTAAATTTGTATAGTTAAAAAGATATTTTTTAAAAAAAGTTTTGAACATGGGTAATTTTTTTTTTTTTTGCAATAATATTTTTGAAAGTTATTGCAGAAAAATTCCAAAATTCAGCTGAATTTTCTATTACTGTCTGTCCACGACAAGAACACTGCTAGACAATCGTCTATGTTTACGGCGGGCGTTATAGAAACGGGTTCCGGTAGGGACTATCCATTTTGAATGCGTGGAATCGGATAGAAGTCTTGGGGGTATTCTTTTTCTTGGCGTGAATGTGAAGCGATAAAAGAAAATCTGTTGCTCATTCGTCTTCTCGCTTTAGTCGCAGTTGCACGTATCTTTATATTCGCTTAGCTTATTTCTTTTATATTTTATTAATATTTTCTTTGGTTAATATTAACTGCATTTCCTTATTTAATATTTTTTTGTCTCTTAAATTTTGACATCCTTTAAAATGCCTTTTCAATTTAAGAAAGGAGAGACTTTAAAATCACAAGCACGTTACTATGGGCTAAATTAAGATAAAACCTTGGAAATTAATTAAATTGAAATTAGAGTTTAAAATACCATTATATATATATATATATATATATATATATATATATATATATATATATATATATATATATATATATATATATATATATATAAATTGAATGAGTATATGCAGTTGTTTAGAAGTAATTCTATTAAATTTTTATTGCAAAATATTATTCAACTATATAATGGTATGAAAAAAATATTATATTATAGGTAGCGCATTACTTTTTTTCCCAATAAAATAAAGAAAAATAGTCATTTATTCAGGCTTGATTTCTCACCTCCCTGTTGTTTCAATAGCTTATGATTCCAAGAATCTACAAATTTATGCACGTTAATGTGAGTTAGAAGGATTAAAATATTGAACGAGATTCCTTTCTACTCAGGTGCACAAACGGTAGCAGATAAGTATTCTCGAACGGCATTGATGGGCTTTGAATAGAAATGTGAAGAACATTGGGAGTGAAGAATGTAGGAATTTGGATCCTTGATTGCTCGAGCTCATGACTACTGATATACATTGAAAGGAAAAGCTCATTTATCACTCTATTATTTGAATTGACAGCTCGTGAGAAAAATTTTTCTTTGAAATAATTGTATTTCTTTTTCAAGCCGGGGGAAATAGTTAAATGGTAATCTGGAATACAAAAACAAACTTTTACTGCATGTTTCGTAGAATAATGTAAAGCGATGTTGGGCTTATTTAGTTGGGTTCCTTTAAGTACGGCACATCTGGCACGTGCATGAATGAACACTTGATAATTATCTTCAAATTCAGAATACTTTTACATATAAACTTTGCGAAATTAATTATGCTGTAAAAAGATTGATTTGTAACTTATTTTCAATATGCACAAAGTTTGATTTTTAAAAATCTGAAAATTGATAGTATGGCAATCATTAATTTTGTGTTTCGAGAAATAGTATATACATCAGAAAAATAAATAAATATAAATTTGAAAAGGTTTCAAGCATATTTAACAATGAACATTTTACTTTATAACAGAATAAAAGCAACCTTTTGTAAAAATTATGAAATAATGACGATTAATTATGTTATAGTTTTTATCTTAAATTAGACAGATTACCTCGCGTTTGCTGCGGATAATTTGATATTAATAACTTTTATAAATTTAAAACAAATGAAATGAAGACGATTAATGTTTCGTCATGCATGATTTTGCATAATTATTTTTTTTCTTCTTGTGCAATCGTTAGACATACAAATAATTATTCAGGTTTTCTATTTGATTTGTTTTGTTCTTTGCTTACATATAACAGGAATATCAGATATTTTCAATATTCCGAGTATGCAAATGATTTTCAGCTCAGTGAATTATTTTTTTAATTTGTTTTCAAGAATTAAACTAATAATACCAAATATCGCCAATTTGGCGCTAAACGAGCCAACGCAAGAAACTTCAATTAATTTCTACCTCTGCGAAATGAACTCTTCCTCCAGTAACCTGTTTCTATAACGCCCGCCGTAAACATAGACGATTGTCTAGCAGTGTTCTTGTCGTGGACAGACAGTAATTGCATTTATTTTTATTGTTCCGAAATGCATATTCTTACCCTCCATATGTACCAAATATGTTAGCAGTAAGGTAAACAGTTTGTCCTGTAACAGTCAACCTGCACACTCATTTATTTTTATTAGTAATAAAGATTTTGAGATTATATAAAGTTATTTTGCTTTTAAAGTTATTTTGAATTTAAAACAATATGCAATTTCACATTAATTAGAATTTTAAAATAAATTATTTTAAAGAAACGGCATTTAACAGTTAGGAAAAATTTTGCTGCATTGCAAACATGATTCAGTCCATTTAATATTTCAATATCACAACATATATAATAATTAAAATGTAAATAAATATTTTATAAAAATGCTTTTTTAACCTTGGAAATAGGCTGTTAAATAATAAAGTAAATAATCTTTTTTTTTCCCCCTTATAATATTAAATTTTCAACTGCACTAATATGCGATTATAAGAATACTTGTTAATAACTAGTGAATCTTAAGGAGTTGATTCATTAATAAGTTGAAAATGAGAAAAAAAAAAATTTAAATGCCATAATGATTGCAAGAAAATTTAAATCATAAATAAAATAAAAAAAGAATCACAAAACTGGATCATTTAAATAATTAATAATTTAAATTATTATTAATAATTAAATTAAACAATTAGTAATGAAAAGTAGATTTGTAACTCTCAATGACTCCAAAAAAATCGTTACAATCCATAATACTAATTTTCAATCAAAGAATATTGTTAAAGTGTAGATACAAAAAATATGATTAGAACTCAAAACATTAAATCAGATTACTGTAATACACTCTAACAGATTTACAAAATATTTACACTACCTATTTATATAGATTATGTGGCTTACAAGAGCATAACTCTTTGCACTGTTATTCTAATTTCTGAATTATAAGGAATCAGAACTGCAATCATAGCATGAAACTTTTTTTAATGATTACAATATGTAATCAACAAAGCTTTAATACAAATATGTGTGAATTTCTAACATTGAAGGGAAAAAAAACCAACACTCAATAAAGAAGCCACCATCATTAATGGAGATGACTCAAAGAAAAATTTCCTCTTGCAATGAATGTTGCAGTAGCAATTTTTGTTAAGGCATACAGCCAAATGTTGTATTACTAAGGAAAACTTATGTTAGAGATAATGTGAAATTTCCTTATACAAAGCGTTTGCAATATATTAAAAGCAATGCATATGTTTTAAAAATATGAAAAATTTATGCATTGATCTGCTATTATATATTTTCAAAGTTTAATAACTGCAAATGCATAGTTAAAAAATAGCTATCATAATTATTTATTAAGAAAAAAATCTGATCTACAAAGATAAACATTAATAATGTGTATCTTATAGCAAATAGAAAGAAATTCATTTATCTAAAATTCAATGAATCATTGATAATTTCAGTCAATGAAAAAATTGATTTAAAAAATTATTTTAAAGTGAAGGGCAAAAAAATAAGTGACAGAAAATGTGTTTGCAATATTAAATTAAACAAAGGCTAAATCTTATAAAAGGAAAGAAAATATTTAAGGTGAAAGAAAAAAAAAAAGTTCTTACTTGGACAAGTGCTTGAGCACTTGATTCTTAAAAATGGAAGCCATCAGGTAATTTTTAGGCTAGTATTTGAATTTCCTTATCCAGATTTCGAAAATCCACAAACTTCCTACAGCGTCCATCATAATTTATGATTATTGATTACAAATCTTCGGCCAAGGAAAAGTATGTTAATATCCCTGTAATACGGTAATCATAATTTGCAAACCATCCGTCAGAAATTACAAATAGAAACCCTACGCACAAATGTTTACGATCATAAATGCGGTTACAGTTTCTGTTCTCGTGACTGCAGAGCTTTAAAAAAGATTTTTGATAAAATTCGAATCAAATAATACATACATTATACATACGCTTTTTTTTTTCCATACGTCCGTAGCATTTAAAAGTAATTGCGATGTCAAATTGAAAAATTATACAAAATAAATTAACCTGCAGGATGCATTTTATAACAAATTCTTTCGTTAATTCGAAACCGAACAAATGCCTAGATGTCGTATGGTACTCTACAGGCCAAAAACAAAATTTGCTAAAGGTAAAGGTTTGGAATAAAAAAATGTACTCCGTTTGAATTTGGATTAAATCCTTCAGACATATTTATTAGAAACAAAATTTCCTATAATCAGAAATTACTTGCTCTTATTTAAAAATAATAATAATAATAATAACTGAGCAAAATGGAAGTCATTAATAGAGATGCATAATCCACGATTTTTTTAATAACAACGAATTTTGCTATTGTTATTTTTAAATATTTGTTCCAAATATTTGTTATTTTAATCATATTATTAATTAAAAATTAATTAGTATTAACTAGAAAATTAATTGTAATTAATACTTAATTTAAGTAACGTGTGTTTGAATTAATTTATCTATTTCAGCTTACTTCTTAAATTTGATTTTTTTCAAAACTATTTATTCAATTTCTTTATTAGAGTAAACCATTTTCTGAAAAATTTGAATTAAATATATATATGTCATTTCTTTAAAATGTTTACTTTAGTTCTCTATTCTACCAATAGATGGCACCAGCAAGAAATAGAATATATGCAATCGCAGTCGTGTCACAAGTGCACGAATTCGTAAAAAGAAATTAAAACTTTTGTGTACTGTAAAGTATACTAGTACAATTATTTGGTAGCACCATTTTGTACTTAATTATGTTACCTCATACTTGTTTTCGAATCATATAAACAAAATATTTTCTGATTTGGGAACTATTTGTTAAACACAAAGTTTGAGCCATTTTAGAGTAGATCACTTATATTTAAATGAATTTGCATTTAGTTCTTGGTAACAAGAGTTAAATGAAAATTCAGGGCAAGATTCTTTTGAATAAACAAAAATCTTTTACGAAAATTCTGTTTCTGTACGGAAAAAATACAGGCGGATGCCTAGTTTTCTTTTGAACATATTTAATTAAAAATTAGAAACAGATCTATAATTCTAGTAATAAATCTTAACGTTTAGTTTTGATTATTTGCCTTTTATTACCAGATTTATTTGAAATAACGAAAAGACAGACTTTTTATTGGAAAATTATGAGTAAAATATGATGAAAGCTAACAGAATTAGTAAAAATTCTCCATACCAAATTTCATATCTATAGCTCATTGAGGTTTTGAGCTATCTCCGCTTTCACAAACAGCGAAACAGATATAATTTTAAAAAATTCGCACAAAAGAGGATTTGAAATAGGGAGATTCATCTAAAACTAGAGATCGAATATTTGATTCACAGAGAAACAAAAATTATTTTTCTCTGACTTGACTGTTGCAAGTTTTTTTTTTTTTTTTTGTACACTTCGCACACTAGAAAGTACTTTCTTTAAAAAGGAGGAGGGGGAAGGGAATTAATAAATGATGCACTGGGTAATGTTGAAAAGAAAATAGAACAGCAAAGTGTCTAAAGTAATTTAATGCAGGTGGGATAGGGTTTAGTTGTAAAGGGATAAGTTGCACACGTTAAGAGGTAATTTTTAAAATTTTTGATCAGAAATTTTATTAAACATGATTCTTGTAATTGGATTTATAAAATCAAAGCAGTTAGGGCCCTGACAAGACGGCTAGTGACAAATTGTGCGTATAACCTCCATTGTAGCACGTTAAGAAAAATTTTTGGTAATTTTTTATGTAAGACTAGCCGCTTTTGGCGACCAGCCGGTTCGCCAATCTTAATGCTCGTTAAAATTTTAATAATTAACTATTTTATGTAATTCTTACATTAATAGCTTTTTCATTAAAATATTTTAAAACTTCAAATTTCAATTCACTCAGAATATTATAAAGGCCTTCAGTCATAACGTAATCTGTATCTCTCCAATTTTCTGTTAGATCCCGTAGAATTTATGCTTTAAATTAAAAAGTGGAAATGATTAATCTGCAATTAATATAATAATATTTTTTACTGAAACAAAGCATTTTTTTTAATATGATTACTGACAACAGAGCCACTGAGCATTTAAACCTTATGGGCACTAAAGAATATCTTTCTTAATTTATGTATTATCTCAAGAATTTGTCAACAAAATTTTTTCAGATTCATCTGGAGCAGGTATATTAATTAACAATGTTTAATTTTAAATGCCTCAAACACTAAGAAAATAAACAGAATCGTTTAAAATAATCGATGGAAAACAGGTTAAAAAATTACTTAAAAAACGATGAACTTAAACTAACAAAACTACAATTTAATTACAAAAGCATACAACTAACCTAAAATAATTTAAATCGAGTCCGCTTCCGTTGAAATGTAAATAATCAGAATACAATGCACATGCGTGAATTCTCAACGCCAGTTACGGTAACGCAAATGCGTGAATTTTTCTACGCCAGTTGGGGTAACGCTATGTAGATTAGAAATTTTTAATTTCCTTTAATCTGCTTTATTTTAATTCAAAAGTAATTCAGAATGAATCTGAAAGATCGATTAATTAACAATGTTTAATTTTAAATGCATAAAACATTAAGAAAATAAACAGAATCGTTTGAAATAATCGGTTGAAAAATATTAGCCCTAGCCTCATTACTGTTGGGAAAAAAAACTGAAGCCTTACTCATTTGGCGGTGGGGAAAATGAAAGGATTTTTTTGGCGGGAAAGTTAGTTTTTAATTAATAATTAAAATTCTAATTAAAATTTCAAAAAAAGGGATCCCAGGTGCACATTCCCGACCTCCAAGGTATACACGTACCAAATTTGGTAGCTGTAGGTCAAATGGTCTTTTCTGTAGAGCGCCAACATACACACACACATTGAGCTTTATATATAAGTATAGATATAGATAAAGTAATTATTATATGGGGTAGGTAAATGCCTTTATTTATTTTGTCTATGTATTAGACTATAAAATACAGCTTAAAAATTTTTAATAATGGCAAAATTTTTTATAAATCAATAAAAATATCAGAAATCATGCACTATGGAGTAAATTGTAACTCGTATTTCGATTTGTATAGTTAGACTTCGCTTTATATCACTGTGCCCATTATTTTATTCTTACTATAGTAATTCATGAAATAAAGAAAAAATTTATTTACCAAAAGATGATAAATTGGAAAGGAAACACACATATACATACGCGTCAAGCAAATATTATCCAATCATATTAAAACTCGAAACGAATTTATTTTGATATGAATGACCCATTTGAAATCAATAGTAAAGCTATTTTGTGGACGGACCTACTAATTTTCAAAGCTAGTCAAATGACGAGAGCGACTCCTGAGCTGGCACATCCTCTGTAAACTTCCGCACCACATCAACGTGTGAACGTTTGTCCATGACTTCAGGTCAAACGTGAATCGAGCAGGCATGCACGACAGATCTTTATTGTAATCGGATTTCAATTCTATAGCTCTCAGATTTCGAAACCAATACCTTACTAATAGGTCACAGAAGACCAAAATCCGAAACGAAATTAAATAATTACATCATATATCAAAGAAGCCAATAGAGGAAAGGAAGTTGATTATAGAACAATTTATAAATGTATTACAAGAACTGTTACAATTGTTCAAAATCCGGAAAGAATCATGGTTTCACGAGGCCAAAAATAAATTGGAGTTATTATATCCGCCGAAAGAGAAACCCTCTTGACTTTCACTTGCTCGGTAAATGCCGTGATCTACAACATTTCAACACTGCTCGTTTCCCAACATTCGATATACGGATATACATATATATACACGGATATATGTATTTGTTCGAACTGGCCCGACTGAGCTCATTGAAACAGGCAATTTTTCTGTTTGGATACCTGATAAATAATTATAATATTTATGAATCATTTTAACCAATATGTGCACACTACATTGAAACAGCCCATCTTTCTGCTGCTTGATAATCCAACTCACATATAAATATTAGAATTGCAAATAATGACAGGGATAATCACTTAATCATGTTTTCCTTTCCTTCTCATTGCTACCTACTTGCAGCCTTTAGATGGTGACTTGACACTTCCCAGTGAAGTCACCGCTCCGATAGATTTCAGTGATGTACGATGCAATGATACGATAATTCCAAGAATAACCTGTCCGTCCACTTTTCAACCCATTCACAGATTTCTCCTTTTCCTTTCATTCCCGTTAAGAGGATGGGACACAAAAGAAGAATGTTTGGTGTTTCTGGGATTTTCCTTTCTCTCCCTGGAAGGTCAAGGATCAGTCGATACCCCCTTCTTTATTTTCAGAAATGTCGGCTCATACCACTTAAATTTTGATAGCTTAATGCCAAAATGAGGAGTTGTTCCTTTGCGGTTTTAGGTTGAAGGGAAGCCGCGACTCTTTTTATTCCTTTTCCACTTACAAAATTTTTGCTTATTGCCGACTTTAAGATTTTATATTAATATCGTTCATAAAATTGAACTAGACTGATTTCTCCGATGTCTTTTTGGTACATTCATCTAATAATGACCGATCCTGTATTAATTTTTAAGCATTATGAATAAAATATTTTTTCAATACATTTTTTAGTATTTGAAAGTAAAAATACCAATACTGAGGAAACTTGAGAATCGTTTTACTTCAATTTTAATTGCAGTTTTTGATCATTCTATCTCATTTCTGCTGCTTTTGATAACGAAGCATTGTCTAGTGTTTATTATGAAGTTTGTTACATTACCTGAGAATTATTAATTTTGTATTAATAAAATGAAAAAAAAAATTCTTTTTTAAAAAAAGTTGATTATTTTCCACGTATTATACAAGAAAGAGGCCTTATATTCTTTTTTGTTAAATATATTTTGAAAAAAATGTTATCGTGTAAATATTTCTCATACAAAATACATACTTTTATGGATGTATTTTCATAGATCGTTATAAAAGAAACCCTTCATTTCTTCTATACAATTAGAAAGAATCATTAGATGAAAGGAATTATTCTAAGCATAACTAATTTTATATTCCTTTTATAGGCTTTTTGTATTCTTAAAAAAGTATTTTGGAAAAATATAAACTTTTTTTCTAAAATGTCAGTTTTAAATCTAATTTTTCAGGATGGATGACGTAATATATTTATGAAATTGCTCTGAAATGCGATTCTTTTAAAATTGAATTGTTCCGTTCCCTACACTGTTTAATATTTGCTACTTTGTCTACTACTTTTAAGTGTCAGAAATTGGGCAAAGATATTGCTTTCCCCTTCTGCAGATTTTCCGCTGAGTAGGAATGCTAATTAATTCCCAGCCACTCAAAAGCAGTGTCAAGTGTTGCTTATCGCGTCGGATTTTCGCTTTGTGAGAAGAATAGATCCTTTTTTTTTTTTAATTTCTGTGAAAATTAAAATTGCCTTGCAGTTTCAAAACGCACCAAATATGGGTGAGAATTGGTAATCGTTTTTCAATTGTTTCATATAAAACTGTGTAAAACTTACGTAAAAAACAAATATTTATAATTTTTGCTTTGATAAGGTTCAAGTTGTTATAAATTAAATGTGTCCGATCTCTTGAATTTTTTTAATGTTTAAATTTATTAAAACATTTTTATTACATTGAATTGTAAAATTATTTCTCGAAATTAGGGAAAAAGATTTAATTCCTGAAAAAAACAAAAAAAAAATGTATGCATTTGTATAATTTTTATATGGGGTGAATTTATTTCTTGTTCTGCTATTAAAATATTTGTATCTTTTGTGTGTGTGTGTGTGTGTGTGTGTGTGTGTGTGTGTATGTGTGCATTTTTTAAGAATAAGTAGAACTCATTTGATTTCATAGCATCGAAAAAATAGTATTGTTAGAATATTTTATAACCATTAATGAATTAAAATCTTAATTATTTACTCTGCATTTTTATTAATCTTTATTATACCACATTTGTTCATATTATTCACTAAAATGTTGTGAATACTATGTTTGCTTCTTGTAACCTCCAGAAAAATAAAATTTTTAATGTATTAAAATTTTTCAATTTCTTCATTAATAGTCTTATGCTACTACACTATTCTGTAAATCTACCGTAGAAGGATTTAGGCTTTGAACTTCTTTCACAATTTTTCTATGGGTTAATTTCCAGTTGCATTGCCAATAATATGAATGCATATATTCTTTTGTGTTCATAAAAATAAAGAAGGGACTAATTTGATTTTGCAATAAAATAATAATTAAATAAAAATCTTATACGACGTACAACTGTATTAAAATTAAAATTACATCAAATGCTATAATACAATAAGCGACAAATTTAATTAGCACTACTTAGGATGAAGTTTTCAAGCAAATAAAAAATTCCTAGTGTTCCATCGGAATGTCATTTAAACACATTTTTTCAGAATGCTTTATTAACTTTCTGTTTTGCATAAAATGGTGTAGTCTTCAGCGATCTTGCATTTTAGCTTTTTAAATTTTTTTTAACATTAAGTCAGCTAAATTATATTTTATGAACATTTTGAATTGAAATCTACAATAATGACAATCAAGATTAGTGAATCAAATATTAAGCGGTTTCCAAAAGAGATTCATAAACAATTATCAATTTAAAATTTGGTGAAAAATAAAATAAAATTATTCTGATTATAATTTTTTTTTATTTAAAACTAAAGCTTTTAAGCAAGAAGCCGAAAACAAAATAAAACTGCAAATATCAGAAAGAATGATGTAGAAAAAACATATTCAGGTCTCCACATGTGTTCAGTAATTGCCTATTTATATGAAAGATATTGATCATCTTTTTCAGATAGAGTTTTTTTCCCAGAATAAATATTTTTCTGTGGAGATTTGAGTGCGAAAGAAAACTTGTTTTCGTGCAATGAAACAAGCCACGTATAGCTTCCAGCGATAGTCATTATCAAGCGATGGGATAAGAAGAGCTTGGATCTGACTCTTTGTAAAATAGGAAGCTCTCTGCTTGTGATCAATAGGTCCCACCACCCGCCACAACTGTTTGTGGGAGATCTGTTCCTGGAAAGTGCATCAGTGGACAAGGGACTTTCCCTTTGCATGATTGAACTCTTGTTCCAGAGCTTCCATTCCAGAGTTACTTTCTATCGTGGTCCAAGACCTGTAATTGAAATATCACCAGTAAGATCGAATCAAGAATTTGAATCACACCTTACTTTGAAAAGTATTGATCACTGGTATTTATGACGTTTTGATATTGGTTGCGTAATAAACGCCCTTAAAATATTCGTCATCTCTAACATATGCAAGAATTTAGAGAAATATTAATAGTGCAATGATCTAATCGGCTTGGAGCTTTAGCAGCGAGTTAGAAATATTTTTCTAGAATTTAAGTTGATCTTTAGTAAATTCAAAACTGAGAGGAGTGTTATTATCTTTGCATATTTTTCAACTGCAATTTCGGAAAACGTATACATTTTTGCAGGAAAAATAGTTTTTCCGTCTAACATTTCAGAAAACTTCTCATTTCATGCTACACCTTTCATTAGCGCGCACCGCATACTGATAGCTGCCTTCTTATAAAGATCATATGACATTTTTATCTTATTATTTACTATATGAATTTTCAAAAATAAGATATTATTAACCACTTGTAGCGGTAATTTCGTTCAACAGAAAAACAGTTTAAAACAGCTGTGTTTCATTAAAATTAAATATCTTATGTATAACTTGATGTTCATGATTCCGTAGACAAAGAAGGAACTTGTTTAAGAAAGTCAATGGCATCAAAATGTCATTAAAACCTATAGTTAATCTATTTCAAATTGACATTGTGTTAAAGTAATTTCACTTCCTCATTCCTCTTATAAACTGCAAAGATAAATGGTGCAACATTTTTCCTTAGCTTTTAACAATAGGAAGAAAATAGCTGTGAAATATTTACGGAATGGTTTAAATTTTATGGCAGTAAGGCTATTGTTGAAAATCATGGTGAATTGAAAATTTCATTACAATGATTCAGTTGTTAAAAATCATACCAGATTTTTAAAAAGTATATCAAAATTCAAGAAAAAAAAATTGCCCAATAAACAAATATAAAAATAAAATTAGTTTCAATGAAAAAAAAAACATTTTTTTTTTTAAATTTTAAAATAATGCCAAAATAAAACACTTTTTTTTTTGCTGTAATATTTTGAATTATGGTGGGAAAACGTTAATATTTTGCTTAATTTTTAATTAACACATTTTTTTTTTAAATTTTCGACGTGCACATTTTTAACTATATTTGTGCAGGATTTGGTAAATTTAGCTTAAGAATATCGACACATACTTAATACCACATATATCTTTTCTGTGGGAGATATATTCTTTTTTCAAGTATGCATTTTATATCCCCGAACATTTAAAGGTGCAAGTAATAATACAAAAAAGGGCTAACATATTACGTTATAGTTGGTGTCGAGTAGAAAGCAGTTAATATTTGTAGGAAATTTTAAAGAAGAAGTAATAATAATAATTTATTTCTGAAGAAGTAATACGTTAGAAAAAATTACTAGACACAACAACACACGTCCGAAATTTTTGTGCTTTCGAATGGGTTTGATGGGTTTTAAATTTTGAAATTTTTATTTGAAAAATTTAAAAAAATGTGTTTTAATTTGTGCTGTTAGCAAAATGATAATTAGAAAAATGTCATTTAAATTCAATTTAGATTTTTTTAAAAATTGTATTATAGCTTAAATTCTGCTCAGTGCAGTAAAAAAATATCGTATGATACTTTATATTGACAATAGAAATAGATAGAGTTATGGAAATGTGATGTTTGATGATATACAGTGGCTCAAAAAATTGAGAGTGCACCTTACTTTTACTTGATAAATCCGACTTTCAATATAAATAACACATTACCGGGAAGTGCAAACATGTTTTCATTTTTACACATAATAAATGGTTTAATTTAGAGTAAAAATAAATTGAAATTGAAAAATTGAAATTTTTTTAAAGCAATTTAAATAAAATACGCAGAATTTGGCCTCAAAAAATTGAGAATACACCAATGAAATTCTTGTAATATCTCGCATAGAAAGAACGTGTCTATTTAGTTGCATCTCTTTTGGCTTTTATAATGGCCTCTAAACGTCGTGGTACCGATTCGACCAATTTTTCGTGGTATCTGAAGATCTTTTAATCCATTCTTCTTGCTTCACTTGTTTTAAATGGGTTTTATTTCTAATTTTATGTTTTTGGACCACTACTTCGAGTGTTGCCCACAGATATTCAATGGTATTGATGTCGGGGTACTGTGGTGGTGTGTGTAACTGCTGTTTACGATGAAAAAGACACTACATTTTGACGTTACGTGCATTCTGTTTGGAGTCATTGTCCTACTGGAAAAAGAAATTTCCATCCAAAACGAAATTTTTAGCACTTTTCTTTAGATTGCTGGGAAGTATATCCAAGTAAATCATATAGTTCATAATACCACGTATAAAAATTAAATTTCCTACCCCGGATGAAGCCATGCAACCTCAAATCATGACGGAGTCACCATCATGTTTAACTGTAGGACATAATTTTAATTTTTTTTTATCCAAAGCAGTATTAGGCTTTCTCCATACAGTACGAATGCTGTCACTGCCAAAATTGTTGAATTTTCTTTCTTTACTAAATACAGCTTTCTAATTCAAAGGTTATTGGTCTTGAATAGATGAGTTTTTGAAAACTTCAGATTCCTTTTATGAATTTACAAGCTGATGAACGGTTTCTCTCTAACAATGCTACTTTTATATCCAGGTTGTCTAATGGCATTTCGTACAGTTTCAGCACTTACACTTCTGCCGATGATTTGAAAAGTTTCTGCAACAAGTTGGATGAACAAAATGGTCGCAACAATCTAAAGGAAAATGTTAAAAATGTGGTTTTAGATGGAAATTCCATTTTTTAGCAGGACAACGACCCCAAACAGAATGCACGTAACGTCAAAATATGGTGCATTTTTCATTGTAAAGAGCAGTTACACACACCACCACAGTACCCCGACATCAATGTCAATTAATATTCCTGGGCCATACTCGAAAAAATGGTTCAAAAACACAAAATTAGAAACAAAACCCATTTATAACAAGTGGTGGAAAAAGAATTGGGTAAAATATATCAGATACCATCAAAAATTGGTCGAATCGGTACCGTGACGTTTAGAGGCCATTATAAGAGTCAAAAGAAATGCAACTTAATAATGACGCTTTTTTTCTATGCGTGATATTGCAAAAATTTCATTGGTGTATTCTCAATTTTTTGAGACAAAATACTGCGTATGTTTATTTAAAATGCTTCTGAAACTTTTCAATTTAGAAGTTTTTCGTTGATTTTTCTTTATTTTTACTCTAAATTAAACCATTTGTTATATGTAAAAATAAAAACATGTTTGCACTTTCCAGTAATGTTTATTTATATTGAAAGTCGGATTTATCAAGTAAAAGTAAGGTGTACTCTCAATTTTTTGAGCCACTGTACATGAAATGATCATCCGAAAATTCAGATGCGTTAGTTTAGAAAGAGTAGTACAAAAGGATAAAACTTTGGATTCATGAATCAAAGCATGAAAAGCATTCATCTTACAAAGAATAACTCATTAATTTCATACTTTATCGTTCACAATTAAAATGCAATCGAATCATTATATTTATTTGAGAAATAATCTATTAAAATTATCTTTTGTCAAAACAGTGTCACATATGTATTAAAAAAAAAATTTCTATTCCGAAGAGGAATTTTTTTAATAATATGGATAGAAGAGCAATTTTGCCATAACAAATTATTTGTTATTCGTTAGATTTTTAAGTGAAAATGATGATAGTAAGTTTATTAATAGTAATATGATAGTTTTATGAAAGTAAAAAATAAAATTTAAAAAAAAAGATATTTTCTTTTGATGTGATATGTTCAAGCTCTTGATTACGATAAAATGAAAATTGCAACAGTTTTTATTCAAAATTTTTGCAGATTAATATATTATTAAAAAACAAAAATTATCCTTGGTTTCACTTTCGCTGACCTCTGTGCTATCTCAGTGTTTGAAAAATAGTCTTTTACCTCTTCTCATTTAAGTTTCTGATATTTGAACATTTTATATTTCAAAACTAACTAAAAAAAATATTTTGATGCATTGTAATTGATTAACTTTTCAGATTTCAAACAGAAATTGAGATATCAAGACAATGAGAGAAATTAATTTTACTTATTTTCTTTCATTTTAAATTCGTTTCTTAATTTTTTTAAAAAAAATATTTTAAGAAACTGTTAGGTATTTTTAAGATTACTGCCTTAAATAATCAAAATAACAACCAGTTAATAATACAAAAAGAATGGCTGCTACAATAGTTTTTGTTTGTTTTTTCCAGACTATTCTGCCATTCTGAGCTTTGTAATTTGTAGCGCGTTTCCTCCAGTTCCATAGTAGCGTTAGAGCGGTTTGCATTTGTGGTCTAGAAAGTTCTTCGAGTTGCGATAATAGCATTAATTTTCCCGCAATTTTCTTGAGCATCTAAAACTAGATCGTAAGTGTATTTCTTTACTAATTTTTGATAAAAAAAACTTTTTTAAATATCTGATATGATTAATATTTTATATATTCTTTAATAATATTCGATGTCCATTAGTTTCTTTTATCGGCTTTGTTTCAATTTTGAATATGCCGGCATGATAGTTTTTACCCATTTGTAATGCATTCGCTACACATCGGGAAACATAAACAGTTTTAAAATTTATATGTTGATGAGAAGTTTGCATAATTGTTTTCTAAGAATTCTTTTAATATCGTTTTTTAAACTGGTAGTTATTATTTAAATCTCATGTCTTTGATATGTGTTTCCATGGCTCCAGTTGATTCCAGACATTTGTACGATGGTTATTTGGGAAAATATTTTTTCTCTCTCTTGCATTAAAAAAAATTGTCTGAAATCAAATTATTATTAGTAAAAATGATACAATTTTCGGCAAATGTAATGTCCAAATGCAAGAGAAGGTTTCAATTTGAAAATAAACTTATTTAATTCAAAATAATCAAAAATTAGAATTTTTTCTTATGTAAAATTTTCTAAATTGCAATGAAGAATATTTATTGTTTGTGTGGAACAAAAAAAAAACTTGTAAAAGCCATAAATTTTTCCCTCATATTAAAAATTGAAGACTGTTTTTTTTTAGATGTCTTTAAGCAAGATTCTTATTTCAGTATTGCTTTGATAAAACCTCTTAAACGTTTTAATCGGAAAATAATCGGCAGTCATTTTTTTCCCACTCTTGGATAACAGAATGAGTCTTAATTTATGAAATTTAAATTAAGTTTTGAATTAAATATATTTATTTTAAAAAAATTTGATTCCTCACCATTTTTGGATAAATTGTTTTACTTCAACCAATATTTTTTAAGAAAACATCCAAGATTTGTGATTTTTGTATCAGATTCTTTAGTTTTACTATCTAAATCAATACGAGTTTCTTGGGTTTTAATTTCTATGGATTTGTTTTGGATTTCTTTTATCATTTCCAATCACTTATTTTAAAGATATTTCCTTATTGAATTATTCACTTTCTCCTGGAGTATAAGCCTTAATTTGTTAATAGGATATTATAATCTTTCATTAAAGCAAAAAAAATTGAATTATTTAAAATTTATATGATATGCAATTTTTGTTTCTTGATTGATGCTTAAATTGTTTTCAAAGATTCTTCAAGGATTGAGTTGAATGAAAGACTACATTACATTTTCATTAAGATAAATTACTCCTTTAATGTTCAACAGCTTTTAAAGAATTTTTTTATATAAAGACTTGTTTAGTTGCTTAAATTTATTACATATAAAAAAAATTTTATTCACTTTTTATTTTATAGGTATATTTTACCATGAGTGCTGAAGTTGAAAAAATGGAAAGTCAGGAAACGTATACGCCTGGTCCAAATGCTGTAGATATCTCTCCTAATCAAGATAAAGGCGTACTGAAAGAAATAATTACTCCTGGAGAAGGTGATGAAACACCTTGCAAAGGAAACAAAGTCTCTGTACATTACACTGGAAGATTACTGGATGGAACTAAATTTGATTCTAGTGTTGATAGGGGAGAACAATTTGAATTTACTCTTGGAAAAGGTATCTGCATTTTATTTTCACTATTTTACCATAAAGAGATTTATAATCAGGCCAATATGATTTTAAAAAAAATATAATTTGGCACTGTAGAATTATTTCAGTTGTGATTGTTTGGAAAGCGGTTGGTGTGATGGTAAGTCTCAGTTTCAAGGCTAGAAAATTCTAGTTTTGAAATCAGATTTTATTTATGAACCACTATGGAGGGCTTATTAAATCCATTGGGGCCGAATGTCTTCCTGCAAATGTGTAGTGAAAGTTTGGAGAAAGGTTGCTTATTCATTTATCATCTGACATCAGTTCAAAACTAAGAAATCTATCCAAAAGTAACCTTACTGTTGCTTCCAAACAAGATAATATATTAATTGATTATTATATGTATCTGAGAGAAATAGTATAAAGGTTTGTGAATTAACTTATATCATCACATTAAATTTTTAGGTGTAAATGTCAGCAAAGGAAGGAACAATTGCAACCCTCTCTAATCAAAGTCAAAATTGAAAGAAGGCTATAGCTTTGTTGATTCTTTTGTTTATTTGGAAGCAAGATAGCTTATGAGTTTCAAAATGAGAATAGCTTATGAATATTCAGAATATAGGATGAAAATGCCTTTCACAAAAAAGATTTTAAAAGTTGGGTATGATGAGAAAATAAAAGGATTCATCACAATTACATACAGAATTTTTCCAAATATTATGCTTAGGTATCAAATGTGACTATTTGGATATAGCATGTTTTTTAATTATAAAATAGCAGAAAATTATTAATGAAGGTCGTACTGCAAAATTTTTTAAATGCCAAAGCTCTGCTCCTAATTTTTTTTTTATCATTGATTAAATATTCCATGACTGTTAGTTAATTTTTCATAAAAGGCAAAAGTTGTTTTTAAGATTACCCAAAATCAGAATTGATAATTTTTCCTTGATAAATATCCAAGTATTGTTATGAAACAATTAACTTGTTCTGAAGACTAAACATAAGTAGTATTAAAATTTTGAAGAATTGTTAGTCATCCAATAAGTAGTAGAACAAATAATGCAGTTGTAGACCTTGTTTTGACATTCAGATTCCGTAAACAAGGTGTCTTATGTCTGTTAGATTTACTATTGATTTTGAGATTATCTGCTGAATGAATGAAGTTAACAACTAGTTAGATTGTATTTGCCTTTTTGATGAATCTGTCTTGTGCATCTAAAGATTAATAAGCATGATATCCATTTCTGTTGATAAGACAATCTAAATATTGCTTTGGTGGCATAGATAGAATTCGTTATGTTCTTGGAACTTAAATGGGGCACTTGTTAAGACAATTTCTAAGCATGAAAATTATGAATTAATAAAATCAACACTATTAGAATTATAGGAAATGAATTACACTTCAGAACAGACTAATTCAAGTTTAAGACTAATTCTATTATTAAATTATTTCTAATTATTGTTTACACTGAAGTAGGTTTTTCGTTTTTGTAAAAGATTATATCAAAATATCTGTCTTAAAATTACAATTCTTGCCAGAGTATAATTTTTTACTTTATTGAATGTGATTTATCATATTTTTTAATATAATTTTTAGGAGAAGTTATCAAAGCATGGGATATAGGTGTTGCCACTATGAAGAAAGGAGAAAAGTGTATCTTATATTGTCATCCTGATTATGCCTACGGTAGTAAAGGAAGTCCTCCAAAAATTCCTGAAAATGCAACTTTAGTATTTGAAGTTGAGTTATTCAAATGGCAGATGGAAGATATCAGTTCTGATAAAGACAATGGAATTTTAAGATCCATTATTACTAATGGAGAAGGCGTTCTTACTCCTGGAGAAGGGTCGAATGTTGAAGGTAATTATTTAATCTTAAATAATATCAAACTTTCAGATTTGTTGAATTTAAAAAATATTTTTAATGAAATGTGTTTTCAGAGAAGATAAACTCTTAATAAAATAGATAGTATTATTTAAATTTTAATATATATATATTTAAATTTATATTGATTCTTAACTCTATTCAGTTCAGCTATATTTAATATTTTAATGCTATTGAATATAGTTACTGGTTAGTAAAAATGCGTGTATATATTTCAATCTTTATAATGGAAATTTGTTTCGCATAGCTTATTTTTAAATTTGATTGCACATATTAGAAAGTAAAAATTGATTTGATAAGTTGAGTTGAAAATTGAGATAAAGGTATATTATTACTTTTCAACTATTTTTAACACTTTAGTAAGGTTAAATATACTTTTTTTCTTTGTATAAAAAAAAATTCATTTAGGAAAATCTATATATTAAATTACTAAGGAAAGGTGGATAAATTAATAATTCAGATTTTATTTTTTATTAGGATAATTTATTCTAATAAAAAATATAATATTTATTTTAATAAACATTGAAAATTGCAGTATTGTAATTAGCTCAAATAATTTTTTTAAAAAATAGTCAATTTGAATTACATTTTGGAAGAAAGTACAATTATACTGTCAAAATTATAAAATTATTGTAATATACAAATATAATTAATTTTTTTTTCTATTTTTAATTGTGTAATTTTCTAATAAGTTAATATATTTTCCAGTTCATCTTGTTGGAAATTATAATGGTAAACAATTTGAAGAACGAGATATTAAGTTTGAATTGGGTGAAGGATGTGAAGTTGGCATTGTTGAAGGAATTGAAATAGCTTTAAAGAAATTCAAAAAAGGTGAAAAATCAAAAATTATTTTGGCTCCCAAATATGCTTGGGGCTCTACTGGGAATTCAGACTTTGATATACCACCTAATGCTACAGTAGAATATGAAGTCACTCTGAAATCATTTGAAAAGGTAATATAAATATCAAGATTATTTTAGTAAATTACTCCAGTTTGTTGAAGAAACTCATTATAGCTCTTTGAACTGTGTTACACCATCATATTCTGAAAATCAGTATGATTACTTGTTAATGGTTCTTTTTAAATTTTAATTTAAAGTTTTAAACTAAATTTTATTCAAGATGCTTTCAGATGTACTGTATTTAATAAAAATATATTAATTTGCCATTTTAATAATTACAAGTGAAAATTGCAACAAATCTTCATGTGGAGTATATATTTTTCTTCATAACATTATTTTTACCTTAATCATTCATGGTGCCAAGAAATTCACAGGTGCAAATGCCAAAATGGTTTTTGTAACTCGCAGTGATACCACACAAACTATCTGATAAGTTAAAAATGTTGGTAAAATGATTTATGTCTTGGAAATGGATGAAATTTTTTACCTAAGACTATGCTCCAGCGAACAGTCTATCAACTAGTTGTGAATGTCATACTAATTTCTGAGACAATGCTAGTGTAGGTAGCTCATTTTGGCGATTCTGTGACAAAGGTGAACATGCTAGGTACCTTTTTGTGTCGCAACTTGTTAAATATATTAATTTCATTAAAAATTTTATTTCGATAATTGGACTTTTAATTGGATGGTTTTAAAATGCTGAATTTCGGCAGGTATTTTATATAGTTTATGGTTCTTTAATGTGCATCAAGAATTTTTCCTCAGGAGTTTTCACATTGTATTTGTGTTTTAACTGCTTGGCATTGGAAAACGAATTCAATACATGATATCATTAGTAATTAATTGCTAGTTGCAATAAACATGATATTTTTGGTGATTAATTGTTGGCATGTAACTAATATACAAGTGCCATTCAAATATTTTTGTGAGCAATTTTTGGCAACTTGATTGTTGTAATAAAATATTTTTTTTTAATTTTCAAATTCACTTTTAAAAGTTTACAAATTTAAAAAATATTTATAATTTTCTAATTTTATTTGTTCTGAGAAATCTTAATTCTTTTATAGTGATGCCATGGCATCAAGAAAAATAGGGAAAGGCGCAAGGAATTTAAAAATGCTCTATCAAACAGGAAAAATGTAGTAAATTTTGAAATTATTACTTACAAACCAAAAAGGTACATAAAATTTTAGATCTTAGGTTTTTTTTTTTTTTTTCCCCTTCATCTTAAAGATGCTAATCCTTTTAAACATTGCAAAAATGAAAGATTTCCCCATTAAAAAACTCTATTCTTGGAATCTTGCCTCTTTTCTTCTGCCTAGATCATTCTTGTGGAAAAAATACCAATGTTAAAATAATAATTACAGCTATTTAAATACTGGTGGAGCTACTGAAATGGGCAAAGACACTTTTTAGCAGAATACAATGTATTTGTGATGAATACTATAAAAACATTATTCAGTGTGTGTCTAAAAATTTTGTTATTTTAAATGCCTACATCTTTATTTAAATCCACATTTATTAAAAACATTACAGTGTTATGTGAAAAATGAGTGGTTGATTTGCTTCTTTATTCCAAAGCACAAATTTTTGACATTTTCAAAAAGTACAAAATTCAAATTTGAAATTTTCCAGAAAAAAAACTAAAAAGAGAATAAAGAACAGTTTAATTCATTTAATGGAAAAGTTTGTTTACATGATTTTTTAATTTTTTTAAGACCAAAGAATTTTCTAATTTTTAGGAAGTTGTAAAAATGATTGTACTGCAACATGGCAATGTGATTGTGGAAAGTTTATTTAGTATTAACAAGGAAATATTTGTTGAAACTATGGAAAAAATTATTTAATTTATCCAAGAAATGTGTATGATACCATCAATATGGAGGTATCTTAAATATTCTGATCTTGTGAGATTTTTTATTGTATATAAAATTGGTGCATATGAGGTATTAAGAAATTTTAGAAAAGCAGAAAAAAAAAAATGTTTGGGGCGGAGGATGGAAAATTCAACATTAGAAAAAAAAAAAAATGCAAATTAAATAGTCACAAATGAAAATACAAGTGAAATCATTGATTGAAAAATCTACAGAATCTACAAAAATTAATGCTTAGATGTATTTATTCACATGAGTTTTTTCCTTGAATTTAAATTGGCGAGTATGAGCAAAATCTTTCTTTTCCATGAGGGAATTTCTCTTGCAAAATTTTAAGCAATAATAAAGAAATTATTTTTCTATTTAAGTATAAATATTCATTTAATGTACTATTATTTAGGGTAATGATGAATTGTTGCTTACTTCTCTTTTTTTCTCAGTGATAAAACTAAGACGATATTGTTATTCTATTGTAACTAGAACATAATTGCTATTCATGTGCTTCTTCTTTTATCACATATATACAGGGGACATGCAAGGATATTTTTTTTTTCCTTCCAGATTTGAGTGCCAACCCTTTTTATTTGATTTTCTTATTTATTTTCTTTAAACTATTTATTCCAATACTACGATTACAGTTTGAAAAGTGTTATTTAAAAGCCCATTCTCTAAAATGGAAGAAATTGAATGAATTCAATTGGTTGCTAGTTCTGTTACTTTTTTGAATTGATTAAATTAAAGGACATTGAAAGCTTATACTTCTGTAAACAGAGATTCTGTTTACCTAAACAAGTTTTACACATGTATTATATATAAGGATTATTATTTGGTATGCAATAATAAGTAATGATAATCAAATAATGCTTTTTTTTAAAGCATGATTGATAAACTGATAATGATTTAATTTTTAGGAAAAGGAAAGTTGGAATATGACAATAGAAGAAAGGCTTGAACACGCTTTAATATCCAAAAATAAAGGAACAAAGTATTTCCATGTAAGTAATTTTTTCTGATGTGGTATCCTTTGTTAATGAAAGTGATCTTGAAGACACTTCAAGATCACTTTCATTATCAAACTGGATAGCACCTGATGTAGAAATATAATTTTGCATAAATCTTTGAAGAGTATCTTCCTGGAATATTTGTAAGGCAAACTTGCCCACATTAGTTTTGTTTATACTCATTGCATTTGGAAAGGGGGGGGGGGGTATAATTAAAATGATTGTGACAAATAGTAGTTGTTAAAGTATATATGTCAGTATACCTTCTACTATATTTAATCCATCATTGGATTTTAACTATCCTATTATATAACTGTTCTTGCAGATATTGAAGGTCTTGAATTCAATGAATTTTCTTTTTATATAATAATATGGGATCTTTTAGTCAGCACTTTTGTAAAATTTAACTATCATATTGCTGAATTATTATTTTTTTCTCTCATTATTTATATTTGACATAAATTATTATTTTATGGAGTTCAGCTTTTTCTGTTCCAAGTCTGTCATGTCTTTTTCTAATATTTGAACTGTTTATTCCCTATTTAATTTATCAGTCATTTTATTTTGGTGTAGAAAATGTTCTTTGCGCATAATGTGCTATTTTAGTGTTTATTTATTTAAATAATTGGCTAATGTTAAATTAATTTTTATTATGAATGCAATAAATTTAACATTTGACACTGAATTTAAGAATTTAATTTTTAAAGTTATTTTAATATCTAAATTATTACTATTATTTGACCAAAAAATTTCTTATAAAAGGAAGCATACATTTTGTGATTTTGCTCCTGTTACATCACTGATGTGTTTGCTGTAACAATGCATATAAGAAACTGAATTATTAAAAAGTATATGCAAATTTTTGCAGCAAAGCATATCAAGCTACTGTTTATTAATATATCATTGGCCAATATAAATCTCTTGATAAATTAGGAACTTCATGCAAAATGTTTGGAAATAGTAGATCAAGTATTTATTTCTTATTCCAGAGCAACAAATTTGAAATGGCATTGAAACAATATCAAAAAATTCTTTCCTACCTCCAATATGACTCTGAAGCTGAAGGAGAAAATAAAGCAAAGAAAGATGCTCTTCTATGTGCAGGACATTTAAATATTGCTGCCTGTTACTTAAATTTAGAAAAATTTGGAGATGTTATTGAACATGCTGAAAAGGCAATAGAAATAGAGCCTAAGAATCCGAAAGGTCATTTCAGAAGAGGAAAGGTATTGTAATGCATTTGTTTTATTTTCCAGATAAAACAAATTATAAGTCCTATTTTACTTATTCATTTTCTTACCCCTTACCAGGCTTATATAGCTTTACAAGAATTTGAGAAAGCTAAAGAGAACTTCATGCGTGTTTTGGAATATGATCCATCTAATACTGCAGCCAAGAAAATTATTGCTGTGTGCAATGCAAATCTAAAGAAGCAACTTGAAAAGGAAAAGAAGATGTACCAAAATATATTTAAAAAGATGGCAGAAGAAAGGGAAAAGGTATGGTCGTGAATTTTCTGTTATTGGTATTTTTATTTAATGATTTTTAATTTATAATTAATAGATAAATAAATGAATAATATTTTGTATGTATTTATTCAGAAAATATTTGAAACAAATTTAAATGTTGTTTCAATTTACATTAGTGTGCATAAATTACATTATAGAAAATCTTATCAAACTATTGATTAGTATGCAAAGTAATTAAATGTATGTTAGATTATCAAGTAATTTAGTGTATTTTGCGGTTCAAAGCTGCCTATAAAGTAACATATATCTTTTTTTTTTTTAGACATTAATATTGAAGGTAATTAATGACTTCTGTGTGGATTTGTGTAATTAAAATAGTTTTGACAAAAAAAATTAATTTAGCTAGCATCGTTATTTTAATATTAAAAAAAGTGAAATTTTTAAATTATTACAAAATATTTAATTTCTAATATTTTAATTATTTGTTGAATTTTTGGCTACAAAAATTTGTTTGTTTTTTCTCCCTTAGAAAAGCATTTAAAAGAAAATCTAAATTACAAAAATATCAACTTTGTATATTCCTTAAAAAAATAACCAAAGTTGTCAGATCTAAATCTCTAATATAGAGACATATGTATGAAAATGTCTACAAAAAATTTTTAATATCTATCTTGTGCAGAAAAAAAAGCCTATGGAAAAAGGAAATACTTGCACCAACAAAAATAAGTTTGAAAAAAATGTATTTAAGGTTTAAAGAAAGTAACAAAAGTAATAAATTTTCTTTTAAAACCCAAAATTTTTAATGTTATTTTTTCTTACTTAAGGAATACATTTAAAACTACTTATGTTATTTAAACTCAGTCTGATTGAATATATTTTTTTTAATTCAAATTGTTGTGTTTTTACACAATACTAATCACATCGATAACAAAACATATTATTTAATTTAATTTTATAAAATTTCTGTAAACCAGTACTTTACTGATTTTATTTTCAATATCTACAATAATATAGTTTAATGCAACTGGGTTATCTTTCAATTTTTATCTGTAGCACTTATATTAACTTAAATTGTGAAATCTGACATTTGTGTCTGCCTAAGGTGGATTTTTATGAATATTGTTTTCTTTGTTAGTCTGCCATCTCATCAAAACATTGTTTCTTTTTAACTTGAGAATGATCAGCAGACGTGTGAATAAGAAACTACAAAACGTTCAAGTGAAAAAAAAAAGAAAAAAAAAAACTTTGTATAAGAATTAATATTGATCTTAAAAAAATATGCAAGTCGTAAAAAATTATGAATATTAGGTAGAATCAGAAGAATATAAAAAATAAATGATTTAAACAGTGAAAAATAATGTTCATTTCACCTAAAAAATTAGATTTAATTATACTAATATTAATATTTTATGGGGGTTGCTTTTTGTTACGTATATAATATTAAATGTCTCCAATTTAAAATTGATAACTTTATGAAACTTCATATATTTTTAAAACTATACAGATATGAAATTTAAAATTTGGAGTCTAGATTCCAAACGATATCTGCTTTGAAAAATGAAATACAACCCCCCCCCCCCTCCATTTTTAAGTTACCTTGTAACTTTAATAGTAATAAATCTTTTTTGTAAGATTTATTTCTATTATAACTTTATTGGAATAACTGACTTATCTTGCTGGAAAAAATTGCTTTTTCATATTTGGAAAAGTAAACTTTTTGTTATAGCTCTGGTGTTTGAAACCCAATTCTACTTGAAAATTTACTGAGTATAGGGGTATGATGTACATTAAATCTACAAATGACTGCATGTATAACAATATAGAAACTTAATGTTTTATGTGTTCATTTTATTTTTTGCTTTGTATAATAAATTTATTAATAGGTTAATTTATAATAAAAGTTATTTTATATGAAATCTAACTATACATATATTAAATAATTTAGTGTCGGTAATGTTTTAAAGTAACATTACTTCAAATATAGTATGCGATATAAAGTCATGTTAAAAAGTTAATATCTTGTGAATATGGTCAATCAGTTTATTCACATTAGGTATATATTTCATTAAATCATCAGTTCTAAATATGTATATAATTTGATGCAGCATAGTCAACACCATGGTTCTTGTGCCAATAATATCCAAATATATAAACTAATTATGTATAATGTTACAATGTATAAATGACTGTTTACATTACAATAATATACATGTTATAATATATAAATTGACTAGATCAATATCTAATTATGATTGAGTGATTATGTTCTATTTTAAGTTTTTATTCAGAATCTATTCATATCTTATTAAATATTTCTTTTTACAGGAAACTGCAGCTCCTTCATCATCAGAAAATCAAAATAATGATGTGAATGAAAAAATGGAGACAGATGATGAAAAGCAAGCTGCACAAGAAACTGTCTCAGTTTGAAATTTTCTAGCTAAATCAACTATGTGTTTCAGCATCTATCATACTAACCATTTCCATGTTATATGTATATTTGTCGTAAAGCTGGCTTTATTACATTAAACATAGAATAAAGTTTTGTGTACTCATAAATGACCACAAAAAAGAAAAATATGTTTTCAGTTGCTTTATTATGTTTTCAGCTGCTCTTTTCATTATTGTTTCATTATTCTTGATTACATCATCATATACCATTATGTGCTGCTGGTCCAGCTGTAAAATAAAAAGGGAGTTGTATATGAATTTTTACAATATATAGATTTTAAGGAAATCTACAAAGCATTCAAAATTCTACTTGGAAATAGGTTCTATTTTGAATCATTGCAATGGCCTTTTGTTACCAATGCACATGAATAATGTAGCAATCAATCAGTTCTAAATTTTCTTAAATTACATATTTGAAAATTAATAAATTGTTGACTTTTAAGAGATTTATGTGTGCATTATTCAAAAAGCCCAATTGATTAAATGAACTGTAATAATAAATACAAATTAAGATTAGTTTTGAACATTGAATTCAATAGATATTAGGCATAGTGAAAGAGCAAATAGAAAGGATATGAAAAATTTGTATGAATTGTATTCCAAGTTTATATTATAAAGTAAGCATTCTACTGTGTGTATGCAGTTAAATAGTTCTGAATATATTTAAATATATTTTCTCTGAATATATTTAAATATATTCTCTCTGAATATATTCTAATATATTATTAAATATATTCTCTAATATATTTAAAGAAAATTAAATCTTAATTACCAGGAATTAGAGTTCAGTAAGATCTCCCCCCCCCCCCCTCTAAATCTAGTTTATAGTTGAAACTTTATATATTGAACATGAAAAAAAAATATGTATGTGGAAGTACATATTATACATATTTCTTATTGAATGCAATTTTGCATAGTTAAGGTTTATTTTTAAAATTATTGGTATTGTTGTAGCTAGAAAACTTAGATGTACACCTTAAATTATCATTACGAGTGCCACTTATTTTATTAATTGACTTCTCTTTTACACTACAAGATCTCCACGAAGGTCCTTTTAAGTAATATAAAGCTAACGTAAATATCTCATTATTAATTAGGAAAGGGATTTGAAGAACAGAAAGTAATGACACACAACTCACGGGCAAGTGGTACTTTTTCATTATCTTATAGTTTTCTAAGTATTTCAGCTGAGTAACAATCAGTGAAACAGTTTTAAAAGCAAAGATTGTAACTATAACAACTATACAAGGTCTTTTTTTATAATACATTGATATACAGAAGTTTTCTATATAAAGTTAAATGCATAAAGAATTTTTAAAAAGTATGGAGGAGGGGTTCATTGTAGTTTAATTTTATGAAATTATTTATATATTTAAAATAATAAAAACCAGTTGCCTAGCTCCAACTATTAGATCAATTTCGAAAATTTTTGTTGCATATAAATTTAAATTTGCCCATTTTTGAGGGAAAAAATTGACAAATCTTTCCTTTAAAGTGCATTTTCTGTAGAGAATGATCATGACTAAATGCATTCATTTAAAAAAAAATTTGTTTTATTTGAATGCTCGACCTCCAGATTTGTCATGGTAGTTTTTTGCCTCACTATTTCTAGAAATGCTCCAAAGTAAAACTGATAGACCCCTCTATAAATCAACTTGACACTTATACTTTAAATTGGTAAAAGCTGTCAATCAGTATCTATCGTCAATATTATAAAAGTATTAACTAAAAATCTTTAAGTTTTATAATACAAACATAATTACAATAATATAATTTGCTATAATAAAATGTATGTAATGTATGAAAATTGATTGACATTTAGCGACTACATTAATGGTAATTGCAGTAATGCCAATCAATATAGTCATGTGAACCAACTTTAATTGAATAAAACCTTGTCAAAATAAAAGAATGCCATTTTAAATTATGATTGTAAAAAGATGGATTATTCTTTTTTTTACAGTAGTTGTTAATGTTGGTAATTCTATTTTATTTTGCAATATCCCTAAAATATAATGGCGGATGGGGTAGCCAGCCCTTATGACATATCTAGAGGTCAAGTGTTTTCATATGAAATCCATTTATTAGTTCATTTAATGGTTTTGATTTAAAAACTGTCAAGTTTTCCTCACAGAGAATATATAATAAAATAATACTTTTAAAATATTCGTCCAATGATGACACATATAGGTATTATTAATTTTTGTATAAAGTAAAATTTGGCAAAATGAGTACGGATATTAGGACCAGGGGATTGGTTTTACCAATTATTTTAAACATATAGATAATGGGTGAATAGCTGATTGCCAAAGGCAACTAGTAAAGCTTTAAGATATGAATAAATACATAACATTCACTATTGAAGTAGGAGCTTAATTTCAATTTTCTTTGTAATATAGGAAAAGCAGTTTTTTTTTTATTTATGAATATTATAAAAATAACAATTACTCTTGCCTATCACTGAATTTAAAATAAAAAAACTGACTTTTTAAAAAAATAGTTTACAATTAAAAGTACACTTTGATTATTTTGCAAATATTCAACTCTGAGGTTTTCTTTAATTTTCTAATTTACTTGAAATTGTGAAAATTTCTGCCAATCTTTAAATTTGAATGAATATATGAATACTATGAAAGCTACTTTTAGTGCCATTATAAAAACTGATTTAAGATGCAATAATATTTTTTTTTAATTGAGAAAGCACAATCATTAATTCATGAGATCTTGTGCTATATTGTCCTAAAAGAATACAGAGAAATCTATGTTTTATTTATAATATATATAATTAAATATATTCTCCATTATAACATATACTAAAAACTAACCAGCCTTATTTCGTAGAAATTAATTTTCTGTTGTTAAATTTTTGAGGTTATAAAAAAGATTAGCTGATGACCTACCTCAGGTCCATAAGTAATTAAAATACTGATAAGTAGTTTAGTAAATTTGACATTTTTCCTGCAATTTAAAGCCCAAAACTCAATTTTCAGTGTAAGATTCTCTAACAAGTTGCTTTCATGGTTAATCTGAAAAACAAAAATACAAGCAATTAACTTTAAAATGTTTAGTTGAATTCTCTTATTTTATTTCTAACCAAATTAATTTCAAAATTTCCTAAATAGTTTTTGTCACATACTAATGCTGCAATATTTATAATAATTTTTTCCAATAATTCAATTTTCATTTCTAAAATAAAGTTATAAATCAGGATTAAATACTTTTCAAAAATAAATGGTAGAATTTTTAATCAGGAAAGTAAGTAATTGCTGCAAATGATTATTTAATCACTTATATACTTTCTTTTGTTTTTCCATAAAAAGATTAATCCTGTTTGTGAAATAATGTAAAAGATAAATACAAAGTTTTTTTTAAAAATATATTTCTTAAGTTTATAAAGTCTTCTTCTTTTTAAGTATGTGGTGTTTGTAAATAATTTTTATATTACCATGGCCAGAAAGTATTAGCTTTTGCATCTATGAGTTAAAAATTGCTTCTTTTGTATTTCTGATATTCATTTTAAAAACAAACTGTATAGTTAGTATTTAAAAATAAAGATAATACAATACAGAGTCAAACAGTATACTCAATAGTGCTTTTTGCAATTAGAAGAGAGAAAAATGTAATTGGGGTGAAAGTACATTTGTAACTGATTAGGGAAAAAAGTGTCAATTCAACACTGAAATAAAAATAAATTGAAAATATATTTCATTTTTGCCCTTTTATTACATGAATAACATTTATAGTAAATTTGCTGTAGTAACAAGCAGATCAGTTGAAAAATTTTTATTAGTCTACTTTCCAAATAAGTAAATTAAGATTCTATGAATTATAAGATATTAGAATTAAAATATATGCTAATAATGAATTATTAAAATTATTTATAGGCAAATTAAACTATACTTACTTACTTTTTAACATATTTGAATGCTTACTATTCATTTAACTATTATATTCCATTTGACAGATTCTCTAAAATAATTTTTGAAATTGCATTTGAAGTTCATTTTTTTCTTTAAATTTATTGCAAAAACGAAATATTCTGATTTGTAAGTAAGGTACTTATTAATAATAAAAGTTAATTTGTTAAAAAATTTTATCATTTTAAACTTTTTCTGTATTTCAACATATTAAAAATACATAAAAACATATACATAAATTTACTAAATGAAATCAATAACATAATGATTTGTTAAAAATTTGTTGGAATGCAGAATTAAATTGAAAAGTTACTAATAGGTTGCCTCATAATATGCACTGCCAGGGGCAAATCTACCGCTAGCAGATCAGCAATCCACATAATGATGCTTTTATGTATATCAAGGTTCATTTTATTCAGAGTTTTTTAAAGCAGCATGCAATAAAACTCCAAAAGCAGTTATTTCCCTCAATTAATTAATTGTTTTAAGGAAATATATTTCATATGAAATCTAATATTTAAAAATATTTTCATAATCCTTATAATGAAAAACAAAATGCAGCTCTCAGTTTAAAGATTTCATGAAACTAAGAAGAAATTTCTTATTGTTATATTTGAAAGGAAAAAATTTAAATGTGTTTTAAAACTTGTGTCTTCAATTTTGACAATAATAATGTAAGTAATTCTGCAAAAATCTGCTGTCTCTGTTGTCATGAAACTAAAATAGACATCTTTCTTTTATCAATTTTTCAGTTAGAAGGAATTAAAAACAGCCTCTGTCCCACTTTTTAAAAGATTTTTAACTTATTAAACTTATAAAAAACTTTTTTTTTTCTCTCCACAAAAAGTGTTTTAACATATTTTTGAATGCTTCTTGTATTATCTTAAAAGATTCAATAATATTTCAAATTATCTGGAATGTTTAAAAAATAATTTTAAATTGATGCCTTTTCTGACCATAAAATTATTTATTTATAGTGAAAGAAAGCAGAAGCTTTAAGATTCAAGGAATATATTTAAAATAATATATTATTCTTCAAAAATGTAATTTTCTTATTAATTACTGAAATTGAAAAAAGTAGGATAAAATTGTTTCACTGCCACTCAGAGGTTTGTTGACCTGTAGCGGTAGAATATAAATTTGTGTATTAACTGTCTTTAGTTTCCATTGAATGTTATTATTCATTTATATTAATGTATTCATATAACTTTTTTAAAGGATTTTCTAAAAATTGCTATAAAAATATTTAATTAAAATTCTTAGTAAAAATTAACCATGACAAAACAACTTGTCACAAAAAGGTGCTAGTTTTAAATTAAAAGCTTCATGCAAAATACAAACACACAATAGTTTAATATTAATTAAAACATTATCAAAATTAGAAAAGTAAATAATAGAGATATTTTTCAAAATATAGACAAAAAAATTAATTTATATTCTCCATATATCCATTTATATTATCCATTATTCATTTATATTCTCCAAAGCATATTAATCTGTTCCATATCAGCAGGAATCAAACAGTTATATATTCATAAAAGTCACTAAATTTAGACCGTCATATTTGTATGTAATTATCATTGATTACATTTTAGAAATGAAAATAAGTTCAGTATGACATTTTTTACTTTTTTGAATGCAAAATATGGGTAAACTATTGTAATTGTACAAAGAATTTTAACTCTAGATTTTCAACGAATTCAATTTTCTACGAATTTGAAAAACACAACTTCGGTATTGTGTGTCTGTTTGTAAACACAATAAATCAAAAATGCTTTGAACAAGATGGATGAAATTTAGCACATGGACTAGAAAAAAATTGTACATTTCTATCAAGATTTTAAAGAAATCTATTTGGAAATTCGGTTTGTTCTAGTACCAATTAAATGAATAACTTTAAAACTTAAATAGCTAGATAGATCAAATTTGATATACAAATTTAGCATCTAAAATGTATATTCTTGTCAAATTTAAATCAAAACTATCAAAACAATGGGCATCTTTTGATCAGCACTTTTGTAATGCAATAACTCATAAATGTAGTGATTAAACTCAACAAAACTCTGTATGTGAACTTGTGATTCCAGGTGTACTTCCAGATCAAATTTTAGTAACAATTGGATAAAAAAAACATCCAAAACACAGATTCATTAAAATTGATAAATAACTCCAATGTTTTATTTAATTTTTATAGAGGTATGAGAGGTATTTTTTAACTATTGTTAGCCAATGCCATACAAGACATTTGCAACCTTACCCAAGATCCACAATTTTATGCAAGAGGAGAGAAATGAGATCTTTATGTGAGAATATGCAAGAAACTTTTTGTGGAAACTAGTCCCACTGGTTAATTAAGGAAATCATGTTTTATATGACTTTGTTTCTATTGATTGATAATTAAAGTGTTGTTAAAGCACAGGTATTGAATTACACATTTTTTTTACAAATATTTTACATTGAAGGATATTATCTTTCTTACATTATTCTTTATTTAGTTCTTTTTAACAATATATTGGCAATATGGTCATTATTAAAACAAGGGGAAAAAATGAAATTATTTTATATCAAATTTTATTTTTAGAAAAACTTGATCTTTTATAACCAAACTGTTTCATTCAGAAGCACCATTTAACGTATTATTCATAAAAAATTACTTTAAAGTATGTTGGCAAATAATGTTTATTGATGCAAGAAAATTAGATATATAATATGTAAAATAGCAAAGTGCAAAATAATAAAATTTGTTGCCATATCTAAGGTGGAATATTTTTAATGATTATTAACAAAAAAAGCACATAATTACCTTTCTTTCAATAAGATTCTGTAGAATAGAAAAAGTATTGTCGATTTGCATTGCATGCTCTAAAATATTCCTGAAACAAAATTATAATTATTACCAGAAGAAGAATGCACACAAATAAAATTAATCATTTAATTTATTACCAGTGAAAATTGTTGACAGCCTTTTAAGTATCTTTAAATTTAGTTGAAAACATTTAAATTCTAGCAATTATTTATTGATATCTCATGATGAATTACATATTATGTTTAATGTAGTTATGCATCTGATGTGCACATACATATGCAGTTTAAATCATTACAGCAGAATGTAGAAGAATTCTACAATTACATTAAAAAAATGTAATTCATGATGTAAATCATAAAACATATAGCAAATTTTTGTCATACATTAAAATTAATCCATTCATACATCTCAAATAAATAACTGAGAAGATTAATCTACCATTCAAAATGATTTAAACTTATACTAAAGTTATGTTTTCCTCAACTTTCTGTCAAGAATTCTAATCAAAGTGAAAGAGATGAACAGTTTTAGATGTTTGAAACTAAGAACAACCTATTAATTATAAATGTAAAAATGTATGCAATTTATTAATGAAATTCTTAATTGAATAAATGTTTATTAAAACAATGTATTGAACAGTTCATTTAATTAAAATTTAAATAATGCCTTCATTTTACTCTTCTTACTTTTGTGAATTTAAGTATTTTCAACAATGCATTAAAATAAATACTTAAAAACTGATCTCACTTAAATAAATTACAAGGAAAATATAAAATACTTCCCATTTGGACAAGTGTTAAAATAAAAAATGAACAGTAGACTTAATTTAAGAATTCTATAATTAATGCATGGAAGTATCCACATATAAGAAAACATGTTATGTTATTAAAAATATTTGTATACACACAGAAGAGGGATTACAGCTTATTTTTAAACCACTGTTTAAAAATTTAGTAAAATACATACTTTATACAGTAACTGACATATTCATTAGGAAGATTACTTTTCACCATTTTCAGCAATGTTTCCAATTGTAACGTTTCTAAATGGGGAGTAAAAAAAAAAAAAAAAAAAAAAATCATATTTTACGTAAAAAAATTTATAATTAATAAAATTTAATTAAAATAAAATTTAAACATAAACATGCTGTAATTTAACCACAGGAAAAAATACTTGTGTAGTAGAAAAAAACACAGCTGAGTTCATAAATTGCATATTTATAAACACAGTTGTTTCAATCATATTTTGTCAAATTCTTCATCAGAAAAAAGATTATAACAAAATACAAACAAAAATTATTACAAAAAATCTGAAATATATAAATCAAAGATTCAAAAGAAATTTTAAAAGAGGAAAATAAAAATATTTAAAGCATACCTTTCTAAAATATGAAAAATATAGCATCACTAATGATTGTTATTCATTTACACAAGTTTTGCAATTATTATTTGCTGCAGATATTTAAGATTGAAACATCTTTCACTGTATTTATTATGCATTTTTTAAAAATTATCTCAACAAATGTCATAGTAAAACTTTATGAAAATCTTTACTTTTAATATGTTCTACCATCTGCTTAAAATTATGAACATCTTTTCTGCTAACCACTGTATAATATGATGCAATGACCAAATTGCAAGATTTAAATAAAAAGAATTTATTCAAATTTTAAGGCAAAGAAAAATATTCTGAAAGTTTTTCTTTACCTAAAGAAGGCTTATTTAAACAAGGTAGTATTATTTCATCAATAACAGGTTTTGGATATGTTTCTGAAAATCGCAATACAGCAGCCCAGAGAGTTCGTGAGCTGTTTCGCATTACTTGGAAAACCTAAAATAAATTTTTCTGGAATTAAGAAAACAAAAAATACTTATATAAAAATAAAAGTACTCATAAACATGTATGTAATTTTGATGGATTTTTTTAATGCTAATCGAGCTAAACATATTGTTTTAAGGAACATTTTTTTTCCTAATGTAATGGGGTTTTTTTTGGTACTTTAAAAAATGGATTTTGGGTTAATATATTCTCTTCTCTCATTTCTGTTTAAAAAGAATTATCAAGTCTTTGATCATTCATGATACATAGTCAAATTTTACTTTAAAAAAGTAAATATTTTTCAGCACATTTTATGCATCTTTAGAGAAAAATAAGAATCAACATTAAGACAAGATTTTCATTAAAGAAACCACTTTAGAAAATGAAATAAGTGCCTAACAGTTATTAACTAAGTATGCAGAATATGTTTCAATAAAACTAAATTATTTAAAATGCCTTTTATGCAAGTTTTGTTTCAAGAATGTTATTAAAATACTTTTATTAAATATTTAAAATTATTTCATTATACTACAATCAATAGTGCAAGTAAAGTAATCACACCACTACTTCATTAACATTTCAATACTTTAAAAAAAGGTACACATTTATTAAAGGCACTTTAAATAAATAAACACAGCTTAAACACAAAAATCATGCAAATTTTATTAAATAGGTACATAAAAATTTGTTTCTTTTTAGAAATTCAATTATTCATTCAAAACTGCTTTAGTTTTCCCCAACTCATTAGACTCTGATAGGAATGAAAAGTTCCTGACTAGGGCATTTAATTAAGGTAAAAATATTTAATTAAGGTAATGCATTACTTTATATTTAATTTCAGCAATTTCCTATCCTAAATGAAATTTCATTTTCTGTAAGAGCACCAAGAAATAAAATTATTACTTTATTTATGTTATTGGCGATTATTTCTTTAGCCATCTGTACTTCAAAAAAATATGTGATATTTTGAATAGTATGAAGTTTATGGCGCTCTCAATTCTTTAGTAATATTTATTAAGAATGTGCACTGAGTATAAGTTACTAAAGACTGTTTTACATGGTCACACAATATACAATATGAATTAAGATTTTAAATTAAATTTCCCTTATCAATAATTTTATCAATGGCAAGTCCTCTTTTACCAGAAGTCTGTTCATAAAAAATAATGAAAATAATTTTCAAATCTTTCCACACATTTGTAAATTTATTGTCTTCAAATTAAAAAAAAAATATATATATACTTATTTAATTTCATTTTTCCGTCATAAAAATTCTTGAAATCAAGTAAAGATTATTCCAGTATCATCTATATACTCCATGAGAAAAGCATCAACTCATTTTATCATGAGTTGTAGAATGCATTAAGGCATTTCTTCAAATGTGTAAAAATGATGAACCACTTTGGCCTTTTTATGCATCTGATATTCTTGAGTTAGAAAACAATAACTGTATTTTTTAAATGTTTCAAAAGAACAATTTCTTAAAGCCGATTATTTCTTCACTAAATAGCAAATGTCAGTTTAATTTTTCTAATAATTAAATGCATCATTAATTTTTCTAATGTATCATATTCTGAAATTTATAAAGTGAATGCAGATGTTAGACAGAACAAATTATTGAAAGCTTTATATTTCAGAAAAGAAATATCTGATAAAATGATATGCTTTTCAAAAAAGATTGTCTGCAAAGAAAAATATCAAGTGAGCAATGTATAGATTTCCATTAAATTATGAATCATTAGAAAAATGTTGTTTCAGCAGAGAAAACTATTAAGCATGAAAAAATGAAACATGTTCTGTATTGCTGTTACATCAGAAATATGAAAATAAGTGTGTTGGGTTGCTTCTCCAAAACTTTCTTACATAATGCCTTATAAAACTATTATCACCCCTCCCTTATACATAAAAATTTAGGGAACAAGCAAAACCATGAAAGAAACAAGCATTCAAATTTTTATTTCCATAGTCTGCACATGATCTTTTTGTGCTTCACAGTACAGTAAAAGAAACCAAGTATACATTTTGTAAGCTTTCTGATCAAATAATGCAGAGAAACAATTTTAGTAACATCGATTATTTAACAAATTTCATTTTTTCTGTTGCATTTTTGTGCATGCATTGTACTCACCAACCAATAGGCAACTCGATGACTGATTTGGTTTAAAAGTTGATGTTGATATATATTTTATATTATAAAACTGTACACTAAATTTTATTGATACAGCTCTTGGCCTTTTGAACTTAACTCATTCTCTTGGATGAGGACAGACAAAAAAAAATCCTGTAAATGGATTTTTTTTCAAAATTTGACAGAAATTTAGAAATTTTGTTAAGCTACCAAATGCCATCCATTTAACTCAAGAAGTTTTTGAGTTACTACATTCATATACAGATACAGATTTTAAAACTTTGTCTTTTGGAGATTTAAATTGTGGAGATAGAACAAAATTTTGAGCACAAATTTTTTGATGTTTATTATTATTTCTCTTTCAATACTTTGTATACAAGAAAGTAAAAAAAGGAATTTTATTGCATTAATCTATTTTTGGTATCTTGGAAAAGAGTAACAAGTAACAGCCTACAAGTAATTTTGGAACACCATAAAACATTTGGTTAACTGTCATTTTTGGAACCCTGAAGCCATTCAGAACTTTGAAAGTCCACAATGAATTAAATACACATTTTCCCTACATATTATTAAAAAGTTCTAGAACTTTCTATGCACAACAATTTCTTGCAGTAAAAATATTTAAATAAAAGCAAGTGGTGATTTACAAATGATGCTGAAAAATAACTAACAAATGCTCAACACCAAAATAACTAGCATAGAAAAACACACAATGACTTGCTGAAGTCATTGCTATTATGTTTACTCCACATGTTAACTCGCGTAGTCTTACATGAATGCATAAAATTCTCACTAAAAATAAAATTTTGTCCCTATCTAAACAAGAAAAAAGTGAAACACAGTTAAGTAAATAAATGAAACAAATATATTTTCTTCTTATCATCAGTATTTCCCTAAAAAAAGCACATTAAGAGACTTCCAGATTTGTTGAGACACTTTCAGAAATGGAAGATCAGATATTACAAAAAATTGCAATTTTCTTTCAATTTTATGTTAAATTTTAGGATTTCATTGCAATGCATCATAAATTGATTCAGCCAATGCAAAAGATATCAATTCATACTAATAAGGTTAAACAGATTGTATTGTTATACATTAACCCTTTATACCACTGTGCATCATTCTGATGTTTTAGCTATTTATTTTTCAATTTTGATTGTTAAAAGTACCTACAGAGTGGTACAAAGATCTAAATTAATTTTTCACAGAAATTTATCTTTAAATAATTATACATATTTATTTTTCAGATAAATAAACAAGGTGACTAATTATGCATAAAATTATTTTTCTGAGTGGAAAGGTAGTTAATATGTTATAGTAGATTGTTAGTATATTCGCAAGAATATATACTTTTTACTAAGTTCTTGTTGAAGTATTAATTAAGTATATTTGTAAATGAATCTAAAAGTCAACATGGCTTGTAAAAAAGAGCAGAACACAACTGTATACATTCTAGCAGGAGCGAGGGAAGAGTAAAATCCTCCTGCAATACAATATTTATAAATAATAAAATTTTTCACTTTAATATATAAAAGCACACATTTTGCTAAAATAAAAATTTTGAAATATATTTCATTTATATTTCAAATTTTATATTTGTAAATTTTCATCCAATTCTAAACATTTGAACAGACAACAAAAATTTTAAAAAGCTCACAGTGAAATAATTTTAAAGAATTATTCGAATAATCTCAGGAACAAAATATACTACTATAAAGATATATTTTTACATGAATTAATTGGAATATTTTTAAAAGATTCTATTCATTTTTGGATTATGTAGAGTCATGTTAGTTAATATGATTTAAGTTAAAAGTAAATTTACAACAAAAATTTCTGAGTATATTCTGTATGTGGAAGGTTTAGACAGCTTTTGTGATGCTTATCTAATAATAACTTTCATGTTAATTGTTCTTGTTATTTGAATACTACATGGACAATAAAAGAATTACAATGCAATAAAAAAATCAACATGTTAATCATTCAGTCATATATTTTTCTTTAATACTCCATAAAAATAATTTTGAATTAAAACGATGAGAAATTACCTGTGGGTAGATAATATATTTAACTAAAGCACTTGCAATAGATAAGCTTAAGGATTTTTTGAGGTTCAAAATTGCATTCAAGAATGCTAGTACAATTGTTTCATTTGAAAATGCAGTTTGAATTGCACAGCAAAATTCAGGCATCTAAAAGAAATTCAAACATTTAATGCAACAATTTTTCAAGTACATTGTAAATATGTAAATTAATATTAAATATGCTTTACAGATTAAGGCAAGATCAAAGTAAAAATTTGCAAAATGCAAAATTCTATTTAAAATTAAACATCAAGAATTTATAAAGTAAATGGGCTTGGCATTTCCATTGATTAAATTAACTGCACATGCATCCATATTTATTTCTTTTCTGTCAGTGAAATAGATTGGATTATTCATGATTGAAGTATTTTCAGAATTGTCAAATACTATGATAAATGTTCAGACAAACAAACAATTAATACACTTAAGACTTGAAATTGTAAATTTAGAATATTAAAATTACTTAAGAAAGTATAGTAATTGCACAGAAACGGATAAATTGAATTTGTATTCATTTTGATGAAGTTTCTTTTTTTTCAGAAATTGTTTTGAACTAATTAAAATCGAATGAAAATCACTCATGAAAAATCTTATTTTTTAAAATCTTGCTTTCAAAATTGTCTTATCCTTAAAAATCTGCTTATAAAATAAAGATAATTATGTTACCTGAGATAAGCATATACTATTCAATAACTCGATTCCATTTAAATGCTCACTTGCTGGAGTTTTCTGAATATTCATTAATGATTCTTTAAGAAGTGACAACTGTATCTAAATATAAATACATCAAAACATAATAAATAACATTACAGAAACATAAATTTATATAATAATAAAAATTAGAAAATATCAAATAATACTTTAAATTATTCATGCATTGGTGCAAAAAAATGTATGTCTAATTTATATTTAATGGACACGACAACTTTTCATTAAATTCCCAATTATTCTTAAAATATCTTATAAAAGATAGCAAATGAATGGGAAAAAAGTGCTGATTTCATATGAGAAATAAAACTGTTAGTATTAATTTATAGTAGTTTATTTTTATGTGACTTAATGGGAAAATATTTTATCAGTTTTACAATATATTTGCAGCAAGCTTGAAAGTCGCAGCATTTGTTAAAAAATTTGTTTTTAGTTTATATATGGGTTTTCAATTTTGGATAAATTTTTGAAGAAACATTGCACCTTCAATTTGTGTTTGGGAATATTGATCAGATTTATTTCCGAAGATAAGAGGTAAGAATAGGAAATTCATGAGTGATAAATAGGGAAGATGGAAGAGATCTTTTCTTTATACAGTGTTTCAGTGAGAATTTCCAATTTAAAAGAGCATTTTCAGATTTCATCTAGATATAAATTAAAGGTTAATGAACTTATTTCATTATTTTAATCCACTATGTATGATTCAAAAGTATCATCTGTAGAAAAAATTATAGCATCCTGAGATAGAATAATTTAGAACACTATTAGAATTTTGCTAGAAATTTGATGGACCAAAGAAAAATATCTATCTAATCAAATAGAACACTAAAAAAATTATCTGATTTTTTATTAATGTCCCATGATTTTTAAACTATTGCTTTTCAAAATAAGATTTCTCAAATTATATTCTATTACTTCAAATTGCATACATGATTAATACTAATGATTGCACTGTAACATTAAAAAAATTTTTTAAAAATATTTTATTTAATAAGACAATATACTTAATATTAAAACTAATATAATAAAACAATTATTTGTAAATATATTTTTATATATTTAAAATAGTAATTAAATAAATTCATCAAAAAATCAATTAAGAAATTTTAGACATTCTTGAATTAACAGTACCTCTGGGCTACAATGCAATGTATAAGATAATCTTAATTAAATATAAATTTGGCTACAAAGCAGTAATCTCCAAATCTGAAAAATCGTCCATCTTTATAAATATTAAATCATTCAAATAAATGCCTTCTTTAAACAATGAACTTGAACAATGAAGCAACATTGTTATATATTTAATTTACATAAATAAATAAAAACTGGAAAAATAGAAAATATTTATTTTTAAAGATATCTTTTTTTAAAAATTGCTTGAAATTAAAAAAAAATCATTCATAAGTTATGTAAACAAAAGGTAACTAAAGAATTTAAATGACTAATTCACTTTGCTATAGTAAAAATTTTAAAACATTATTGATGATATGTGCTTCAGTTGAATCATATATGAGATAAATCTTTATTCACTTGCATTCGTGCAATTTATACAAAAATTTTGTATAAGCATATATAGTTGTGTTTATCATAGTGGAAAAAAAAAAAAATAGATTAGATTTTTTTTAATGGCTGATGCATGGATACAATTTTTATGTAAACAATCCTCAAAGAAATAAATACATCATTAAATTTCAGATAACTTATAATAAAAAATATTATTTCCTCTTAAAAATAATATATGGTCAGGTAAATTAAACAATAAAAATTTTTTCAATTAAAATTTAGAAATGAACATTAAAAAATAATTGCAAAATTAGCAAGCATTCATTTTGACTGCAACTTAGCTGATAGAAAAATGCCATTACATGGATGAACAAAATTGCATTATGAAATGGTCATTGTTACTTAAGAGTATTTCAAAGTATTCTAGAACTTTTTTAATGCATAAATTTCAGCTGAAAGAATTACTTCAAATTCTTTGGAAAAATTGTCTTTGCAATGAGTATCGTTATGAGGTTTATTTTCTGAGTATTCTTGGTTAGAATTACTGAATTCATTTATTTCCAAAAAATGCAGATCATGCACACCAAGGACGAATTCTGGAATTGTTTCTTCAAATTTTGGAAAACAATGTTTCCATGGTGACTCAAATGGATGCTTTTTCAATTTTTCACATATTTCCTGAAATTGTAGCTCATTGTCTTCACTCTCAAATGTCCCTTCGCAATTATCCATATTAAAAAAGAATAGGAATATTAATTTTCTAACATAAAACTATACATTTATTACATGCTTCTGATCGACTCTGAGTATGAGATTTTTCATCAACATAAAAATTAATTTCTAAAATTAATAGTTGCTAAAGAAAAAGAAGGGGATAAGTAAAGAAAAAATATTCATGTGAAGATTGTGAAGAGACTGTAATTCCCGCTTGAAGAATTGTAAGTTCCGATTTAAAAAAATGTTGAAGTAGTAGTGTTTTGAACTAAGGCGGAAATGAAGAAAGGTATAGCTGTGTCGTATTTGACAGTATTGTCGGAAAACCAAAACCAAATTTGTTTTGATGTTTCATTTGGTTTCTTTACACAGATTTCATGTTTTTCCCGTGTCTCAAGATGCGCACGTTCAGATATCAAAACTCATAGCTTGAAAAAAAAAAGTTGATATAAAAGTAAAATTTTGATAAGAAAGAAAAAAGCACTCATTACTGTTATGATTTTTTTTTCTTCTTTTTTTTCCTATCTCAAATACTAGAATCGTAAGATTTACTGTAAACAAGGTCACCTTAGCTTTCATTCAAGGTTTCAGAGCACGTGGTGTTTGAGTTTGCGTAGTAGCGAGAAAAAGTTTTATTTTTTTTTTTATCTACTGGATTGTATAGATGCTACTTGGTAAATTCGACGCTGAACCGAAATAAGTTGGTATCAAGATGACTTCGCGACTGTCCAAACGGTTTTATCGTCCTGAAGGCACAGAAGATTCTGTTTTAGACAGAGGAGCTACAGCAGAAGCCGAAAATCGTTGGGTTTTCGAAATTTCTTGGGAAGTTGTTAATAAAGGTAAAATTACTTTTTGTACAAAGTGAAGGTCAGTCTGATGATTTCCGTAATTTGTATATTTATTTATAGTTATCTGATAAACCGTTATATTTAAGTTTTATACACTAATTGAATAAGTTCCCGTTTTAGTAGTTTTGCGTAATTTATTATTACCGGCGTATGAATAGTTATAAGATCATTGTGATTACCTTGATCTGCTCATCTCTCTTAGATTATGATCTTCAGATAACTCAGACCTTGGCCCATGAAATGTAACAATGTACTAGCATTGAGCTTGCATGTTATTAATTCTATTTAGTAAGGATATTACTTCTTATAGTAATTGTAACTATACTTTTTCAAATTTTAATTAACGATGTCAAACCTAACAATAAGAAACCACCATAAAATGACATTTTTAATATGCACAATATTTCCCTTTAAATCTGTAATAATAAGTAGATACTTGTTCCTTAAAAGTATCATTTCTCATTTGCATACAATGCATTTTATCCTCCTTATCTGGTAACTTTTCTTTAAAGGAAATTGTGAACAATTTTCAACACATCTTGTAGATCTGATTTAAAATAGTGATTATGTTATTTGAAACTTTATAATTCAAATGAAAACTTTGAAATATTGTACTTTATAATTCAGATGAATGGTGGTCTTATGTTCCTACTTTATTTTTCCATTTCAATTTATTTATGATTGTCTATTCTATAATTCTATCATGGGCTATATTTTCAAATCCTTAAACAAAATGCATACTTAATCATAGCCACACCCCTTTGCATACATTTCAGAAGGCTGGCGAAGCAGATTAATTTAAGTACTAAAAAGCTTTTTGTATTTGTACTTTGTTTATCACTTAGTATATGGCGTTTCTTGCAATTTATTAATTTTTACTGCTTTTTCATTGAATTTATAGCATTAACAGAGGTATATCCTTATTTATAGTTCATAACATTTAAAAGAAAAATGGCTTACAAGATACTAATATTAGCTAGCATTGAAATTGTAAGCTTTTAAAAGATAACGTTATAAATTACTTTATCCTATATACTGAAACTTCTACATTAGCAATTTAAGTGCATACCATATTTCTTTCTATTATATTGATCTATAATAATGCAATAATTAAGAGAGAAGTTTAATTATACAATTTTCTAAAGCTGTTTCATGCAAAAAAAAAAAAAAAATCGCCTTAATCACTGAGAAAGATATTTAATATTAAAAGTAATGCTAAATGTATTTGAAAAAGACAGCAAAAGTATATTTAAGCAAAATTCTATGTTGGAACATTGGTGTATTATCTGAGAAAAATCTTTTACCCAGAGAAATGACCTACAAAGAGTAATGCAGCATTGTCTATGGGAATGGGTTTGTTACTTTTCAGTTTCATTTTTATGCAAAACTAGCTACATTTACTGCAGATACATTGAATGGATGTACAAAATGTAAGAAATTTTTATTTAACACATTTTATATCTGTAGGAAAATTGTTTCTTGTATGCATGATATCAATAATTTTTGCTGAAAATTTTCTTTCCGTCTTTTTTTGTGTTCATGAAAATAACTATATTTGTATGAAATGTTTTTCCTCAAAATTGTTTCTTGGACTTTATTTGTAATCTTCAGAAACCTTCTTTCTGTGGACTGCAAAATGTCATATTCTGATAAGATTAAATTTTAATTTATATTTTTCTTCCCCTAAATTCAAAAGTGATTCTGTTGTAGCTAGAAATTAACTCCATCTATTAAATGTCATCTTAAAAACTGTTGTGGATTTAACTCTATGAACCTGGCTAGCGTGAAAATTCCAGTGCCTCAAATTCCTGAAGTTTTTTTTCGTGAACGAAAACAAAATTGAATCATCTTTTCCTTCACAGAGATTACAGGAGGGGAGCACCTATTGAGCTATAAATGAAATGCATGGTCAGTTATTACCCCTATGTGATTGTCGTTTGTGGTTTGAAGGAAGGGTTTGTTTAATTTGTTGTTGCTGAATTTGCACTCGCACATATTTTGATTTTAGGTGCATTTTTTATGTTTCCATTTTATCATTGCTATAGAATTAAGAGGGAATTTAAAAAATAAAATAAGGATAAATTAAACATGAAACATTATTATTTTCAAATATCCTTTGGATATTTTTATTTCAAAAGTGTATTTTCTTACTTATGAAGTTGAGATTCTAAATTCGTATTTTATAATTAATGTTTTAAAGAAAAAAAATGTTTAAACCTTTACAGTAAGCATATGAAAATTATCATGAAGTCTTCAAAGAATTGGAAACTATTCTAGCAAAAAAAATCTTGAAAATTTAAGCTTGTTTTTATTTTATAATTATTAATAAAATAATTTAAATTTATTTACTAAAGTAAAGGACATGCTTTTATTTGCTTTTTAATTTACCCAAAATATTTTTACAAACTTTGTAGATATAGCACAATATTAAATAATGTGGTGGTGGCTTTAAAAACTGAAAGGAATTTAATGTAAAGGTTTAAAAAATGTATCGTTAAAATTTATTATTTTTCAAATATAAAATTTAAGACATCTCTAATTACCAAATATCTGCAATAATATAGAATACAGTTTGTAAAAATCTCTTCCTTTCTGCATTGTATATTTAATTCCCTGGAAAACTAATTCAGTAAAGATGATCGGGAAATATATATTAATACAATTCTGCCTTCTTTTACTTCAAAAAAAATCTATTTTCATATTAGTAGATAAAGTACATAATTGGGGAGGGGGGAGTGCTCTGGAGATATTTCAGAAAAAAATGTAACATTATCGATTCCTCATATGATCATTTATTCTCATGAAAAATTTCTATTACATAATCTTGTAGAATTTTTACAGCAATTCAAATTTGTCTCTGAATTAAAATGAATATTTTTTTATTTAATTTCATGATTAAAATATAATAAATTTTATTCCAAAAAGCAAGATTTTTGTATTTGTATAAAACTGAGAAGTTTTTAACAAATAAGGTAATAAATATGTTAAAATTATTTGTATTTTTCACATGCATGTAGGCAATTATCAACAGGTTCATAATTTTTCAATTATTTTCTCAAAAGTTGCTTCAAAATTGAAACTGAATGCATCAAATTTTACTTTATTTCTAAATTTTATACAGAAATTGATTTTAATTAACAGTCATCATATTTTTCTAAATATAATGTAAATTAATTATTAATTGTAAATAGGTGAGGAAAGAAACAGTAATTGCAAAATTTTTATTTGATATCTAATTGAGATTTTTTGGTAATGCATTAAATTTAGAAAAATCGATTTGTAATTAAATAAGATATCAAAAAAGTAGACACAAGGAAACAGATTTCGAAAAAATACTTGAATAATCAGTGTCCATAAAAATAAATAAAGGGGGAAGAAATAGATTTTTTTAGTTAATAAAAAATATTAAAAATTATGATATCTTATGCATAAAAAAAAACTGAAATCGTAATGAATCATATGGCAATCGTAATAAAATGTTTTTAAAAAATCCAATCATTGAATTTTGACTTCTTAACTGATGAATAATTTTCATCCCCTTAGTTACTATTGGACGTGTCCTTTTTCTTCACAAGCATAGCAGACTTAAAAAGCCACTCGTCAATCAAGGTTAGCGGACCCCACATAGCAAGCATATGGTTTGCTCTTCGCAAAATATCTTTCACCCCTTGAATTCACCTAAACGTCTCAAAGCACCCGAGTCAGACCCCTGTTGGATGGGACGATCTAAGGCGAGTGAGGGCTCATAGGGTTAATTCATTTCATTCCAAGGATGTCAGTTTTTTTTTACATGACTTAAGGTGTTTACACTGCCTTACATATTCTGATGGATTAAAATTTTGATTTTACAAAAATTGAGTGGAAAATAATATTTTTAATTGCATTATCTGTTCAAAATGTATGTGATGAATTTGATCATCTAAAGACCAATGCTGTCTATTATAATTGATAACAGAAAAACACATATATTCTTTTGTTGAAATCTTGAAATATATTTAAAAAATATGAAAATTATGTACCTGTTTTGATTATAAAAGAATTGTTTATGAATTGTTAAAAAAAGCTGATAAGTAATGTTAGATTAGTCAAATGTAGAAAGCACTGTATTTTACCAGTGCTTAACAATTCATTTGTAGAGCAACAAAATATTTTTAATTTTTAAATCACACTTAAATATTATACTCATCTCTCACTTAAATGTTAAACTTGCATAATTTAATCTTTTCTTATTGCTTAATTATTTTTTATTTGAAATGTACAAACAATTATTATAGTTTGTACATTTAAAAAAATCATTTCTGTAATAGAATGCATTACAAAGGTAGAGTTTTAGATAATAATAATAATAAAAAAATATTCAAAGAAATTATTCAGTATATTGCATTTTTGCTTTTAACCAAAATAATGTACTGCTATTAGAGCATCTGTTGGAAGTATAAAGTAATTATTGTATCATATTGATGGACAATAGGTTATTGGAATGTCTTATGGAATCCCAGTTGGAACTTCAATACCTGTAGTCATTCATTATTTGCACATATATATCTTTCTTATCCTAGAAATGCCTGCAAGCATATTGATTGTCATCTAATATTGTTATATATTTGATTTATTTGTGTAAATCAATAATTCAGTCAGTTTAATAGTCATTATTTGTTTATTGCTTTAGTCTTATGAATATCTCTTTTAATTTATTGCTTTAAATTAAAAATTGTGGCGTGCTTTTTGTCTCCATAGCTATTTAAATTTATCAGCTGTGTTATGCTTGAAAACATTTTTAAAATAATTCTCCTTCATATGCACTTGTAAGGATAGAAAGCTAAATTGTTAAGTATTTTAATTTGGTTTTATTTAGTATCATGATGAAAATTGGTCTTTCAAAAATAAAAATTGACACACTTTTATGACGGCCATTTAATACTACTATTTGGTAAAACTATTTTAAATGCAAAAATAAAGGATAATCCTATGTGCTGGGTAATGTTAAATTAAAAATTTGAGTTTTAAAGTAAACTTGTTAAGAAATAATATTTTTTATTGTGTTCTGAAATTATAATCTGATGAGATAGTAAAGCAAAAGTTGTCAGGAAAACCAAGATCTTGTAAATTAATAAATTTGATGTGTTAAAACTTCTGAAATTGCCAATAGCAAACTTATTTAAAAAATTTAAATTGCCAATGAAGATTTTAGCTGAAAGGAAAAGGAAAGTACACTGTGATTTTTTGAAATAAATATTTTATTCCAGTAAATAAATATTTTATTATTATTTTATAGTATAATTCATAAAAAAATAGAGGAGTATAGCAAAGGGTTTCTCTAAAAGTACTCTATGAAATTTGAACAAAAATGTGTGAAGGGGACAGATGAGAATAAAATGTAATTAATTTCTCTTGGCTGACAAGAAATTATTCAAAATTGCTAATCAAGATGCAATTGTGTGACTGCAAATTTAGATTATTCTTATCTACTGAATTGATACATCATAACTACTAACTAGCAAATTATGAGATAATTATCAAGAAAGATAGCTTGAATTTCTCTTGGATCATTTAAATGATATTTCACAATATATATATATTAGTCTAAACGTCAAAGAATGTTTATTTATGATTTTCTAGAATTTCCTTAAATGTGTCAATCAGAACTAAGCTTTTCTTCGGATTAGCTAAAATTATATTTGAAGCGTTTAAAAAATATCTCAGTCTATTATAGTTTTAAAAAAAAGATTTATTTTTAGTACTTGCTTTTTGTCTGTATTATAACTTTTTAAACTTAACTTTTGTTTTTATTATAACTTATCAAAAAGTATTTAGGTAAACTATACCATGTTGTATTATTCAAACATATTATTATCATCTTTCCTTCTCATTTCTTATAAATATTATTTTTCCTACCCATAGTTGGCGGAATTTATACTGTCATTCGTTCTAAAGCTGGTGTGAGTGTTGAAGAACTTGGAGATCAGTATTGTCTATTGGGACCATTCAATGATGCTCTTGTTAAAACAGAAGTGGAGGTTATGGAACCTCCTGAATCATTTTATAAAAATGCCATTCAATCAATGAAAAATTCTGGAATCAAGGTAAATATTTTCAGTATTTACATTTATAGCAACCTTAGAATTATGCTAGGATCAACAACCTCTATGATATATAATATAACTCTTTTGACAATATATCAAGACTATTGAATCTAGGGAATGGGGAGATCACTATAATATACAAGTACCATATTTTCATATATGAAATCTTTGTATAAATATGTGATTAAAAAAAATAATATAGCGAATTCAGTGAATTAATAGTGCATAAAAAAAAAAAAAATAATAAACTTTTTTTTTATTTGTAATGTTGTAACTTCCAATGAATGAGGTTTTTTTTTTTTTTTACCACCATTATTTTATCTCTGGTTTAGTATTTAAAAAATAGCCTAGAAATGAGATGAAAGAATTTTACATTGTTTTTTGTATAGTATTTATGGTGTTGTTACTTTTTCATTTTGGAGGGAGGGCTCTAAATGTTTAAGAGGGTGTTGTTTTATATTTCACTATTGCTATCTGCCTAGTTACAAGTAATTGACTATTCAGATAATATTTCTATTCAAATTAAAATTATTGATATAATTTTTGTACTTGAAGGAATTATATTTCCTATCAATATCCATCCATGTTTGAACACTTTTGCTCTTAATTGAATCATATTTCCTATTTAAATATTTCATATGAATAATTTCTTTTTTGAGTGAATATTTGAATATGAAGTTCAAATTAAATTTTAACTTCATATTCCAGGTCTATAACTAAATTTGTAATATCACTAGATTAAGTATTAATTTACTGTTAGATTTTTTTTTTAATGACAAAGAAAAAAATAAAAGAACTTTTGTGATTTTTTTTTTTTTGAAAAAAAAGAATTATTTTATTATATAATTGGATTGGAAATTTAATATTTAGTATTTGATTTTTAAATGCATGTAACTGACTAAAAAAATAGTATTTATTTTAAAGTATTCTGGAATAATGTTGTGATTTAAATGAAATCAGTAATTTGCTTAAGTAATTGCAACTATCATTGCTTGGATTTTTCCTATCTTAAAATTGTGATGAACATAAAATGGAACATTGTTAAATAAATAACAATGTTTAACACATCTGTCTTACTTACGTAATTTGTTAATAATCTGTCTATCTAATTTCTCATTTTTCTTTCCTTAAAATTAATAGTTTGATTTCATTGGATCAAGGGATCCATTATTCCTATTTCAGAATGTATTGTATAAAAATCCTATTTAGAAATAGTTGGGTGCATGTAAAACTAAGCCTGTTATTCTTTTATTGAGTATTAAATGTAATAATTAAATATGATGCTAATACATTATGTCTTTGATGCTAAATTTAAATTACAAAATATTACTGAAGAGAGGGGATTTTTTCATTCTAAAGGGTCTTTTGCCATGTGAGACAAATAATTATCAGTCTCCATTGCATTGTTTATGTCATAATGTCTAATTAATTATATAAGTGATATGACAAAATATTTTTTATATTGTTGTATAAACTTGATCATGAAATAAGGGAACAAAATCCAAAAATGCTCATCTAATTTTCTGTTTTTAATGAGCAGACATAGAGACTTATTTATCTTAATTTGCAAGAAGAAGTAAAAAAGAGAACTGCAATTGGGCAGAGAGAAATATTATTTTGTTTATGAAATTTTGAGAGTATGATTTTAAAATTAAACGCATAATATTTTTCTTCCTTTTGATCTTACAGCATTCTGCATTTTGTATTTTATAAAAATATTTTTGATAGGAAACGAATTAGCTTAAAAATTTCACACTAATTGACTCGTTTATTAAGTGCCTTTGTTTGATTCATCTAAGTTCAGCCTGACATATAAGAGTTCATATTATTTAATTATTTTATTTAAACATTTCAAAACATACTATGTGTCATCCTAATTAGTTCTTTAAAGAAGGTTTTATCTTTCCATAATATTAACTTAATAGATGGAAATATGTGAATGTGTGTATTTGCACAACTAAAGTCACCTTTTTCAGAAAGGGATCTTTAGGGTTGATAACTTTTTAATATTTTTATGCGTCCAGTTTTAATATTTTTAGAAGCTACTATATCAAGATCCTCAAAAATGTCTGGAAGAGAATTAGGGCAGCTTAAATATACATGTTGAATTTTGTATATTCATATTATTCTATTAACTTAAAGTCACAAAGCAAATAATTGGATATTTTATTTATTCCCAAAAATTTTTATGAAATATATATATATATATTATACATATGTGTAAACAAAAGATTCAATGATAAGTTCTTTAAATGAGCTTTTTTTTCTTCTTTTCATGATTATTAGTGACAGAGTTCAATTTTCAATAAAGATTAAGATTTCATTATTAGATCCATGATCAAGCAGTGATAATTTCTGACTAAGAAAACAGGAAAAGTAAAAGTTTTAACTTAAAAAGGGAATTTTTCCTTATAGCTGAAATGGCATGTATTTTAAGTGCATGTCAACTCTAGAGTGTTAGAATGCGTGCTACTCAAAAGCTATAGTGAAGCATTTCACTTAATTTCAAGAATGCAAATTAAATTATTACATATTCACACATTCATACTTACATATATATAAAGAGAGATATTTATAAATGCTATAAAATTTTCATTTTTGAAAGTACTTTATTTTTAATTTTTGTGTTAAGGTTCTACTTGCTTTTACTATTATTTTTATTCGTTTATTTTTAGTTATCTAAAATTAAAAAATTGGTTAAAATTTTATCTTTAAAAGTTTTAAATAATATTCCATGCTTGATATTGGAACTCTTTAGGCTTAACTCTAGATATTTTCAGTGTTTAGTACTTCCAGCTTATCTTTATATTTTTTATTACATTCTTTTAATAATTTTAAATTGTGGGATTCACCTTCCCAGAATAATGTTATTTATCCTGTATTTCTTGTTAGTAGCATTACCTTAATTTTAGATACATTAGTCTTGCTAAAAGCAGAAAAAGAATATATTTTTATCTTATTAGCATATAAATGATGCAATAAGTTGTTGAGTTCACCTGGCATTACACCAAATTACATCATTCTTGGCAGCATTTAACATTTTTCATTTTACATTTGAGGACTATTTTGATACTGTTGCCATTTATTGCTAATTGCTTTAAAAATAACTTCTGAATTTCCTGTTTATATATATCTTAACTTTTTTTAATCATCAAAGGATGAACTTTTGTCATTCATCTATTCCCCTCCCCCTCTCTTTAAATATTTTTAAACATTTTATAAAAATATTGTTAATAATTAATTTTTAAAAAATTGCAAGTTATTTTATTAAGCCTTTATGATTTTGGATAATTATACAGTAAACATATATTTGGAATATTTATGGAGGACTTTGGTAAATACCGAAACGGAATATTATACCAAAAAATTATTTGAGAATGGGAGATTAGTTTATCATAAAATAAAGCATTACATATAGATATGATTTACACAATCTATCTTCATTTTTTAAAAGCTTTTTAACTTCTGTGTTGCACAATGTTCCGGCTTTTCATTTAATCTCGGGTTCAAATTTCTGTAGCTAGGTATATTGTTTTTATTACTTGGTACTTTGTCTGATTTGAAACAATAATACAATGAGATAATAATTTTTAACTTTGTAAATGTTTTAAAAATGGTTTGCAATTTAGAACCATTAGTAAAATTAATCATGAATGATCCACAAATTCATCTAGTCAATAAGCAATTTTACCGCTTAAAAGACATATTGTCAGAGAACTGACTCTTTTAGAAAAAGCTGAAAAAAAATGCCAATTCAATATAAGTTCAATTCAAGAAAAGAAGTTAACATTTGTTTAATTCAAATTGAAACAGAGATCCTAAATCCATTGATACCTGAAAGCTATTTAAAACCATCATGATAATTTAAGTTTTGTTTATGACGTTAGTCAGCATTCAGTTAAAGATAGATCTAATTCATGGAGGGAGAGGGGATATTGTCAGAAGGATTACAGAATATGAATATTTTATTATGGAAGAAGATTTTGAATGGAACCAGATTAAAGTGGTTTTCTCATTTCAAGTACAATTGTTATGTCTGCTGCAATTGAAGAACCACTTTCAGTTGAATTTACATAAATAGTTTGACTTCTGAAAAAAAAGTTCAGCTCAAGTTTCAATCATATAACTGAAAACTTCTATTTTACAATGAAGCAATAAAATAAGATAGGGGGGGGGAGAAAAACTAAAAGAAGGAAGTACCACACAGGGAAACAATCCTACAAAAGAGCAGGAAAATATGCAGTCATTTAAAAGTGGAGAAGAATATAGCATCATTGACAAAGATAATTTGTGCAATTCCTTTGAAAATTCAAATACTGGGTCTGAATTTGATAAAGATAAATATTTCATAATAATGCTAAGAATTCATAAAGAATTATAAGTAATTGCATCTTACATTTTAGTTTCCATGGTTGGGATTTTACTCTTAAATCATTATTGCAATTAATCGTGCAATGTAATGAAAATATATACAGCATACAAATGGCTGTGTGACATATTTGAGCAAAATAGATTAATTCTTCAGAATATCCACTATAACAACTATGAATTTTTTATTGGGGTGGGGCTTGTAATATAATAAGATATGAAAAAATTCTGAATTTTAAGTTTATAAAAATTAGGGGGGAAAATGATGATAATTGCATCCTTTTAATTTCAGGTCATTTATGGAAGATGGCTTATAGATGGTTATCCAAGAGTTGTTCTTTTTGACATTGGTTCAGCAGCATGGAAACTAGATGAATGGAAGAGAGACTTATGGAATATTGCAAATATTGGTGTTCCATGGCATGACCGTGAATCAAATGATGCAATAATCTTTGGGTACTTGGTGGCTTGGTTTTTGGAGGAAGTAAGATTTTAAAAAAATTTTATTATGTTATTTATAATTATCTTTTATTAGGAGATATTTTTTTTTCTCTTTTCTTTACTGGCATAGTTTATCTAAACTTTTCTGTTTTATATTTTAATATCCTTAGTGTATAAAAATCGATAGCAAAGACAAATTGATATTTTTAAAAAAGCTAAAATAATAAGAAATGTTACAATATTGAATATTTTTGATTTTATTATTTGTAGAATAGATAAAGTACTCTTGTAGCTGTTTCTGAAATGTGTCTGTAAATTATTCTTCGATTTAATTTACTAACCTAATCACTAGTTCATTAAAATACAATGCCTACAATTTTTTACAGAGCAGTTGAACTCTCAACTTAATATTGTATCTTATCCTTACTACCTTTCCTGATCCTGAGCATGTCATCACATAACTGTAAAATACACAGATTCATTTCAAAATTCAATACAATTCCTTGTTTCTGCCTTGTGAATGATGCATTCTTTATATTAAGTATATTTCATTGCATATATGTTTTGTATATAAACTGTTTAGACATAAAAAAAATATTAATAATAACTGCAAAAAGCATTAAATGTAAAATATATTAATATGTCATAAGCCGTTTTAGCATAGTGTAATAATATAAATTTAAATTAAATTATTGTTCTTTCACTGCTAAAAATAGCTATTTTCATTTGAAATTATTTTCAAATATTCAAATAAAATAAAATAATATTAGTAATATTAATTTTTTTTTTCTGAAATATATAATACATAAGTGTGCTTTAATGTATAAAATATTTTAAAAATCTTTGACTTTATTTGCACATTCTAATTAATAAAGACATTTTTTTTTGTTTAAGAATTTGTCTATCTTATTTTAATTATATTACATTTTCTTTTAAGTATTTAGAACAAATATTTTTAAATTGATTGTTAATATTATTCTTCAGTTTTATAAACAAGTTGAAGAGGAACGGGATGCACCATTTGTCATAGCTCATTTTCATGAATGGCTGGCAGGTATTGGGCTCATCTTGTGTAGAACCCGTCACTTAGATGTAGCTACTGTTTTTACAACTCATGCAACATTGCTTGGACGATATCTCTGTGCTGCTAATTTAGATTTCTACAACAATTTAGATAAGGTATAATTGTTATTTTTAATGATTGTGTGTAAAAATTAAGGGAATGAAAATCAAAAAAAATAGAAAGAGATGTGTAGGATTCATTAAAAAAAATTTATTAAATGTTTTTGCTTTCTTTGTTTTGAAAAAAAAAATTAATTCATTTTGCTTGTGTTCAACAATGTTATTAAACTTAAGTCATTCCTTATTATGCATTTAAGATTTCTTTTCATTCTTTGCCATCAATGCAAATCAGAGTTATTTCAAATATATTTCAGATATTGCAGGGCAGAAAATTTTTAGTTATATATTTTGGAGTACTGAAAACTTGTTTTTCTCTCTAATGTTATTAGTTTGTTGCTTGTAATATTATAGAATCGGTTATAAATTGAAGAAGCATATTTTACTCCTATTTACTAATGTAATAGTGTAAAAGTTTATATTCTGGTCTTATTATTATTACTTTCTTCTTAATTTTTTTGTTAATTTACTGCTCATAAATGCAGATTTTCAATTTCAGTTCAATTTAGATAAAGAAGCAGGTGACAGAGGTATATATCATAGATATTGCATGGAAAGAGCTGCAGCTCACAGTTCACACATTTTTACTACTGTTTCTGAAATCACCTCCTGGGAATCTGAGCATTTGCTTAAGCGTAAACCAGGTTAGTATCAAGACTTAAATGTGCAAATAACAGTATATGATATCTTTTTTAGGACATGATTTTTAAAATAGAATCATTGTGGTGTTTAGTCTTACATTTATTATTATTAATATGTCTCCCTCTAAAATTGGAACTCTTTCATATTATTGTGTGGCTATATTAAGAGGAGTACTTTTTTATTACATTCTGTAATAGAGAAAAAATAAAACTAAATATTCAATAATCAAATAGCGTAAAAATTATCAAGTAAGGCTGTTAAATTATCAAGTAATGTTTTATTTATCTTGGTTATTAAAGATTTATTTCCCTTCATCTATTTTTAATAGTTTTAATTAAATCTATTTAAATATGTTTTATTTTTAATTATATTTTTAGTATTTATGCATAAATATTTTATATTTGTGTATTTAAATTTCTGATACCTCAACGAATTTATTTGTATTTTGATATATATTTTGTATTTTAATTATTATACCATTCTAAAATACAGTAAAAGGAATTATTAAAATTATATTTTGTTTGAGGAGATGAAGTAAATAATATATTTATAAACATATATTTTATGAATTGTAAAAATGTATTCAGTTGAAAGTGCCAGTAGAAATGATCAGGCAGGTGCGAAAACTGTTCGTGTATATGAAAATCATATGTATGACATGTTTGAAATTATAATAAATTCTATAATTTCAAAAAAATATTGGAACTCTAAATATTATTGCATTTGTATATTAATTTTTTAAAGAATTTTTTTACTAAATGAGAAAAAAAAATTGAATTTCTTGGAATCTATTATAAAGAATTAATAGAATCCATTGGTTTTCCTAAATGAACATGTTAAAAAAATTACATGTTCATGTTAATTTTTTCCTTAGGACTTTGAAATTTCTAAATTCTTTTAAGTGATAATTTATAATGTTCTGAAAGAGAAATAAACTGTTAATTCAACCAATATAAAGAGATGAAAATTTTTTTATTTGTTTCAAAGTTTAATACTTTATTTGTCTGTTTTCTCAGATATAAATGTATGAATGGTTATATGTTAATCATTCATACATTACATTTTGACTTTAAATTTTTAAAAAAGGAGAAAATAATAATAATAATACTCTCTTAATATTTAAAATTTTGCTAATGCTTGATTTTGTTTTTCGTAGATGTAATAACGCCTAATGGATTGAATGTTAAAAAATTTAGTGCTATTCATGAGTTTCAAAATCTTCATGCTCTTGCAAAGGAGAAGATTCATGACTTTGTTCGTGGTCACTTCTATGGGTACTTTTTTACGCATTTTTAAAGCATTGATTATTTCTATTAATTAAAAATTACTTCAATACTTATGTTACATGCCTTTACATTGAAATTATAAAGTGCCTTATATGGAAAATGTTTATGGATTGATATTTTAATAATAATTGTAGGTGAATTTTAATTTTTATGAAACAGGATACAATTTTTTCTATTCATATTGCTATTTTATATCATATAAATAAAGCATTTAATTATTACCTCAAAAGTAAGTGTGTTTGAGATGGAACACAGGAAAGAAGAATTTAATATTATCAGCTAATCTGTTACTTATCTTTTAAAATTCTTTTATTCTCAGATATAATTCAACATGATTCTGTAAATAATACAATTGTTTTAGTTTGTTATTCTGTAAAAGAAAAATAAATGGTAATTACAAAAGAACCTTGTACATCCATTTTATTTAGGAAAATATCTTTTACTCATGTAGTTCTTCAAAAGTATTTTTTTAAGATTTACCATTTTGTTACTTAAAGAATTAGGAGAGCATTTATAATGTCATTATTTAAAAATAGTTTTGTTTTACTATTTAAATAAGTGAATTGTTATACTAACTATATGAATGTATTATATAATGTATGAGAATGGGAGAAAGAAATATCTTGGTTGGTAACTTATATTCTTAAAGATTGGCTTTTTTTAATCTATTTTTATTCCCTCAATATCAAACAATTAGTTTTTACTAATATCATTGCTTTAAAAAAATCGCTATGGTTGACTTATAGTTTCTGTTAAAAAAGGATTGAAAATATGAGATTTTGTATTATCAAACATCATTTGTGTATGAGATATTGGGTATGTGTTAAATGTGTTGTTATGACTCGGATGTCTATTTGTTAGAGAAAAAATTAAAACAGTCAGGTGTGGATTCAGATTTTGGCTAACATGTTTCAAAATTGTATAGTCATCCAAAATAACCTTCATGCTACTTCGAAATAAAATATTAATCAAGTTAATCTTAATCACTGCTTTAGTTAAGATTTTTTTTTTCCAAAAATTTGTTTGAAATGCCCAAAGAACTATTAGATTTTCAGATTATTCATATAATCTATTATATTTAATTGTTACATTTAACTGTTGTATTAATATACTTAAAATAGTGTCATGTTGGATAAATAATAGTAAGCAATTTTCCCCCCAATTTTTCTTTATAAATATTTAAAAAATACCACAAAAAATCTTATTAGTTTTTTTCTCATTTTGTATGCATAATGTTAATAATTTTAACATTATATTACCAAGTTTTGTCCAAAGTAAATGCTTAAGAGTAATAAATATATTCTGTTGAAATTAAAGAATGGGCTTTAAAGCATTTTTAATACTTGGGGACAGAAAATCTGAGGATTTTTTTTTTTCATTTTTTAATTTAAACTTTATAAATTTATTTGCAAATCACTCTATGATATATTTGCTTCAAAATTATTTCATACATTTACAATTACAAAATATTAAGTATTTAATATGTTTGCAAAAAGTCATGGTATTTTATAACAGGATCTATTGTTTTTATTTTCATACCTGATTGTAATGTGTCTGAAATTTTTTTTCATCTTCTCTAGACATTATGATTTTGATCTTGACAAAACTTTATATCTATTCATTGCGGGGCGTTATGAATTTTCCAACAAGGGTGCAGATTTGTTCATAGAGTCCTTAGCTCGTTTGAATCATTTCCTGAAGGTATAAAATCTAATAATTTTTTTTTATTGTTAGAATATACTGTAATGATTTATATGGATTTGTTTTGTTATCTATATAGTGGCTCTGTAATAAAAGTCCAAATCGCTGCATCAAAGGAAATTTAACTTATTTATTGTCAAATGTAATTAGTAATCCTCTGCTGGTTTTATGTTTAATTAAATCCTCGGTCCCTAATAATTCATCAGCCAACTAATCCCTTTGTTGAAACCATAGAAGTGTGTGTTGTTAAGAAGATGTTATCTCTTCATAACCTGTAGTTATGAAAAGTAATCATGTGAAATTAAAATATTTGTTAACCAATTTTGCTAACAGTGTTTTTTTTAGTGATCTTTATTAGCAAAATGTATTGTGATTTTATCATTTAGAAGTTGTAATGAAGCTAGTATTCCTAACTATTGTGTATGCTGAGATTTTTACTTGTTTATTTTTATTCTACAGAATTTGTTATGTAGTCTAAATTGTGTCAAACATATAGTTGCACTTGGACTTTGTCCCAAAATCATATTTCAAAAGGAAGAAAAAATAAGATGTAAATAAATTTTTGATTGCACGAACACTACTCAAAAAATCATTTTTAAAAAAAATCGATTTTTTTTTATTAGCTTATATGATAAATTGAGTCTTTCTAAATGTGCTTGCAAAATTTTAAAGCTGTAGCTTAATTTTTTACTAAGTTATTGAAGACTTTGATGCATGAACAAGAGTAAACAACGTTGCTACATCCACTTTTCAGAATCAAACACCTGTAAAAGAAGCTCATTTAACAAAAGTATTGCAAATTTAACAAAGGCTTGCATCAAATGAGCTATTAGAGCAATGTATTTGGTGCATGACTCAAAATTCCAATGAGATTAATGAATGATTCTACAGTATCATTTGGAGTAAATGCTCAAAAGTTACAACTGCATCAATCAAGCAGAATAGCAGAAATAGTAAGAAGAATATAAGTAATAGCAAACAGCATAGGAGAAATATACATTTAATCAATTTTTATATGCATAATAATTTTTTATAGGCGTTATGATAAAGATTTCTGAAGTTTTGATCTTTCATTAATTTTTCTTTATATCTTCAATATACAAATATAATATTTTGTTTGAATGAATTTTTACATTTTTAGAATAACTTTAATCATATTTTATAAAAGTTACAGGCAAATTAAATAGACCTTATATTATTATTTAGAGGAATAAAAACTTTAAATGCATTTTTCTCCATGTGTTTTTGCTTATATGCTACATTTCGAAAGCCGAAGGCTTTCTTAAAAATGGAGGTTGGGGTGTGAAATTTTTTGTGAATGTTCAAAAAAAACTTAGTATAGAATTAGCTTTAAGGTCTGCAGTAATTTTTTTTAAAAATATCCAAAGTCAGAATTTCTGCATTTTCAGATTTTTGTTGTTGTTGTGTGTGTGTGTTCTACAATAAAAAATTTTAAAAAATTAAATATGGTTGGCAGGAGGAAATCCATATTAAGTTTTAAGTAGTATATTAATAGCTACCTGAAAAAAAAATGTGGAGAAAATCTTCATATTTAAAAAAACCTTAGGGTTTTTTAAAAACTCTAAAACTACTACTACTAACTACTAGGTTTAAAAAAAAAAATTTTTTTTTAATTATTTCAAAAACGTTTTAGTGTAGAGTTATAGAGTAATATTTTACATAAAATAAAAGTAAAATATAATTTTAAACATTAAATTATTTTTTTTGAGGTACTATGTCATCTTTTCCTAAATACTAAATATGCATTGCTTATAATATTTCTGGGATTTTTCCTACCAAAATATGGCAATAATATATGTTTTATTTGAGAAATGTCATTACATTCATTTATCATCTCTTCCTCCCAACTTGCTAGTAGTGTGTAATATGTGGGCCAGAATATTTCACAGCTATATGGAATATATGTGAAAAATAATATTGTAACTTATATGGAGAATATTGCATTTCTTGAAGTCTTTTCATTTGAAACTTTTGTACAAGTAAATGTTAATAACTTCATCAGGTGGTTGCTTCTTTGAAAGTGGTTCTTCTGATAAAGTGGCTTCTTTGAAGAAATTTTTGTTATAACTAAGCAGTGATATTTGCTGTTAAAAAAGCTGAGTTCTAATGCAGAAGAAAATGCATATAATTAAATGTCTAATTTCCTAGTCGCAATAAAAAAAAATAGTGTGTATGGAGAAAATTAAAATGATTCTGTGCATCTGAAAGTAAGGAACTCTCTGTAATAAAGAAATAAAAACTATTATTTGTGGTTTGGGTATTTTAACCACTTAATTCATCTATTTAAATTTTCTGTAGTGCAAATCTGAAAACTCAAATGAGTGCATAAAAGAATTAAAGTGAATTTATTTTTAATATAAATTATATGAAGAGTCCAAATCTATAATGTAGGAAGAATTTTTTTATGGTTTGAAATAGAAAAAATGGGGAAAATTGGTGTATTTTTAAATTTAATTACCTTTATTCATTTTTTTCTGTTATTTATATGATTTATATTTATTTTGTAGACTGCTCATAGTGAAATGACTGTCATGGCATTTTTAATTTTTCCTGCTCGTACAAACAATTTTAATGTTGATTCCCTCAGAGGTCAAGCAATTGCCAAACAGTTAAGAGATACTGTTCATGATGTTCAATCAAAAATTGGAAAGCGGATGTTTGAAATTTGCTTAGGGTAGGTATTTTAAGTTTCAGAATTAAGCAAGGATTTGGATTGTAATTTTCTTAACCTGTTAATTATTATAGCTTTATTGAATATTGAACAAACATTATAATTTATATTTGGTAATAAATATATATTTTTTTCATGATTTATTTTGTTATTTATTTATTTAATACACGTGTATGTGGAATCATTATTGTGCTTTCTTTCATTTAAAGTGGAAGACTACCTACCAGTGAAGAACTCTTAACTTCTGAAGATATAGTTAAGCTTAAACGCTGTATATATGCTTCGCAGGTAAATATTGTCAATAATTGTATCCATTTTTTAAAAATAATATATGGCAAAAAAAGCTGCAATATGCAGTTATAGTTTGTTTCATTTGTAAAACTTTTGAAATACCTTTGAGGAAGTTGAAAATGTTTCTAATGAACAGAATGTTTGATTTCTTAAAAAGTAAACTATTGACCCAACTGCTTCTTTTATAAAAGCATTGATTATGTGAGAAAATAATTTAAAGGGAAAAAAAATTTCTTTCTAATATATTTTCTTATCATCAAAATTTTTTAATATTATTATTATTATTATTTTTTTTTTTTTTTGTATGTGAATGGAAAAGAATAATAAAAAGTGCTCTTGTAATAATTGTTTTTTCTTAATTTGAAATTTATTCTCAACTCAAATTTATTTTATTACAGAGAACAAGTCTTCCCCCTATATGTTCGCATAATATGATAGATGATGCTAATGATCCAGTTCTTAGTCATTTACGAAGATGTCACTTATTCAATAATAGGGAAGATCGTGTTAAGGTATTTTTTTATCTTTAATATAGCATGAACTAAATATAGAAAAATATTTCCCTCCCCCTTCTGCATAATTGTCATCCATTGCTTGATTTGTCACTTTTTGGTTTGATTTAATCTAAAGGATTTGTTTCCAAATGTATTACTTATGACAAGTATTACTTATTTGATTCAGCAGTTAGCATCCGAGAAATTTACTTTACGCATAATATAAAATATTTGATTAATTTCTTAAATTATTGACTTAAGACGTTTACATTTTTTTATGAGTGTGCATCAAATGATAAATTATTTTTGCATGAATCATTTCTTAGTGTTACTGTAGTTGTAATGAATAATAAAAGCTCTTGTATAAAAGTAATTCCATGAGAATAAAATGTTTTTACTGCTATTAAAAATTGTTATTTTTCATATCTACTGAAAGCAATTTCAATTATATCTACATGTTTTAAAGCTTTATGGAAAAAAAGAACATTGTTCATTTAATATTCCTGTTTTAAAACATATCTACATGAAATAATCTTGTTAATTGTTTTTAAAAATTTTTTTAATTTCTTATCTAAAATTATCCTAATTAATTTAATTGTCCTAATATATAACATTATTTGAAGAAGCAGTCATGGATTTATTTTTCATAATTTTAAGGAAATAGCTAATTTTTTTTTTCTTTTGTCAAGATTTTGTTTTTAAAGCCATGATGAGCATAGCACAGCAAAAAGATTAAGAAGGCAGAATAGAGAAAAAACAATAGTGGAAAAATATTTGGAACTTACATAATTTCAGAAATGAATTTTCCAATTCCACATCTTGATTTGCAGGAAATCTCATATAACTCAGAAGTTAAAATTGGTGTGAATCAGGATTTGAATAATTAGGAAATTAGTTTTTGTATTTACATTAATTAATATATATATATATATATATAATTGATTCTATTTTGATATTCTGTTGTATCATGATAATGTAAAAATTTTAAAGGTATTGTTCCATCCTGAGTTTTTATCTTCTACCAATCCATTATTCAGCATGGATTATGAAGAATTTGTCAGAGGTTGTCATATAGGCGTTTTCCCATCTTATTATGAACCTTGGGGCTATACACCTGGTAAAAGTTTATTCCTCATTTTGAATAGAAAGCAGTAATTTTTTTTAAAAAAATTTTATTTTAATTTATTTAGTTGACCTAATTGTTTTTATTTTTTAGCTGAGTGTACTGTAATGGGTATTCCAAGCATAACTACTAATTTATCAGGCTTTGGATGCTTCATAGCTGAACATGTGGCTGATCCTATGTCATATGGTACATATATTGTTGATCGAAGATTCAAAAGTCCTGAAGAATCTGTTCAACAATTAGCACAGGTAAAAATAAGATATGCTGCAAATTGAATTTCTTTGGTCTAAGGTTGCCCTCCCCTTTTGTTATTGATATAAAATATTTAAATATATAAACAGTAAAATTTCTTCATAGCATTTTTATAAGGTGTGTTAAAAATATTTGAATTGCAATCTGTTTAGCTCATACAATTTTATACAGGATGAAATTAATAATATGCATACTTTTTCAGTATTTGTTTGATTTCACCTGTCTTTCAAGACGCCAGAGAATTATTCAACGTAATAGGACAGAAAGGTTAAGTGATCTACTAGACTGGAAAAACCTGGGTGTTGTAAGTTTTGTTAATTTTCTTTAGTCATAAATAGCATCCTAGTACTTTAGCATGTCACTAACTTTATAGACTCACTGTTTAATTTTATGTGAAATTAATTATATTATGATTTTTAATTAACCCTTTGGGTACAAATGTTTCTTTTTGTTTTGCATCTGGAGCACAATCTTTTTGGACATTTAAAAGCAGTAGGTTTTATGCACAAATTCATTTATTTCATATTTCATGGTATTGAGATAACTTAGAATATTTAGCATTACAAAAAAATGAAACAGATTTAAAAAAAAGGCATTACATTCTGATGCGTTTAATGTATACATAAAGGTTAATATCAATATATCCAGATAAAAAAAATAATAAAATATTTGTTTCTGTTTTAGTTGCATATATTAAATTTTTGTTGCAATTACATTAAAAGTATCAGTTTGTTTCTGGGTAATTAATTCTTAAATGGAGGTATATTTAGAGTTTTTTTAAAATATTTTTTTTTATTGTTTACTATAAATTAAATTATGGAGATGTAAATTATCTGTTAAATTTCGAAGAAAAGTCCAGAAAGTTCTAGGTTAGTTTCACTTTACTTTGTTTTTTAGTATAGAAATTACAATGTAAATAATAATATTTTATGAAATTTTTCTGTAATTTGTAGAAGATATATGTCAGTGCTTGTTAAGTAAATACAATTTAGAAGATTTTTTTCATTCAAGGAATTTTTTGAATTTCTTGAAAATAATTTCTTTTTATAGAATTGGATATAAATACATTTACTGATAAATTTAAGCATTAGAAATATTTTCATTCATTATATATTATAATTATTAATGCAACCTTTAATATTAGATTATTAGCTTATGATTATTTTTAAGTACGAGTAACTTATTTTGGTGGTAACATAAATTTGGTTATGGATATGAAGAATTATTAAATATGCTGTGATCCAGAAAGGCAAAAATAGCTGTAACTTATTCTAGCAATATATGTAGAAATCAGAAAAATATTTGTCTTTCAGTTATTATATTTTTCATGTTCATTTTTGAATGAATATGATCACTTGAATCTTTTCTAGTTCAACATATGTTTTATGTGTAGATCTTATCTGATTTTTATTTTGCCAACTTTCAATTTCTTTCTTTTGTAGTATTATAGACAAGCCCGACAAATGGCTTTACATAAAACTCATCCTGAATTCTTAGAAGATGAAACAGTGGTAAGTGTGCTAATATTATGAATAATTGTGTGTTAATGTGTATGAATATTATAAATATTTCTTTAATACACTGAAGGGGAGGAAAACTCCCAACACTAAGAATAAATTATTGTAGAGTAATGAAATTTGAACAATTCATTTGTCTAGTTAACATGTTTGATTGATTAAATTTTGAAGATCAAATGCTAATTCAAGCTCAAGAAAATGCATTTCAAATGTGAAATGCTGTTACATTAATAGCCGGTGTAACATCCAGAATTTTAAATGCAAGTCTGCATATGTGCATGCATTGTGTCATACAGGTGTCGAATGTCACTTTGTGGTATGGAATTCTTTGCTTGTTGTACTTGTTCTGTCAATACTGGGACAGTCAGTGCCGGCTATAGATAGTGCTGGAATTGTTGTCCAATGATATCCCATTCATGCTCAATATGAGACAGAACTGGTGATCTCGCAGGCTAAGGTAACATGTCAACACTCTGTAGAGCACGTTACATTACAACAGTAGTATGAGGGTGAGCGTTATCCTGTTCGAAAACTCCCCCTTGAATGCTGTTCATGAATGGCAGCACTACAGATTGAAATACCTGACTGACATACAAATTTGCAGTCAGTGTGTTTGGGATAACCACGAGAGTGCTCCTGTTGTCATAGGAAATTGCTCCCAGATCATGACACCAGGTGTAGGTCCAGTGTGTCTAGGCCACAAACAGTTGGTGGCAGGCATTCCTCTGCCCTCCTTCTAACCAACACACGGCCATCACTGGCTCCAAGGCAGAATCTGTTTTCATCAGAAAATGCAACAGATCTCCACTCCATCCTCCAGTGATCTCTGGCTTGATAGCACTGGTGTCGCAAACGGTAACGGCTTGTATTCTGTGGAATGCACACTACAGGTCACTCGTGAAGTAACAGATTTCTAACAGTTCGTTGTGTCATTGTGGACCAACTGCAGCTTGAATTTTTGCTACAGACCCAGTACGATGCGCCACAGCCGTACGCCAAATAGGGCGGTCTTCCCTCAGAGTAGTTCACATGGCCGCCCAGAACCCATTCTTCTTGAGGCAGGCCCATCCCTTGACCACTGCTCCCTACAGTCATGCACAATGGATACATTCCGGACAAGTCTTTCTGCAATATCGCGGAAAGAATATCCATCTTCTCATAGTCCTACTACACGACCTCGTTCAAACTCTGGTGAGCTGTTGATAATGGCTTCTTCGTCTTCTTAAAGCTATTCTTGGCTAACATAAACTCAACAAGTCAAATTTCAAAGATAAATAACGCTCACGAACTTTACAGCATGTATTTAAAGCAAACCTAATTTGCAAGTTCTGAATGGCGCTACCAGCGTCACACTTCTGCGTGAAGTGCGAAATTTGAATTGATGTTCTCTTAGATGTATAAACACGCCTATGAAATTTTGTTTATCTAACACAAGTCTTTCTTGCTGTTGGAATTTCTTTTTTCGTCAGTGTATTTGTGGGGGAAAAAAGATATTTTTAATATGTATGTGAAAAATAATGCGAAAATAAAAGTATTTTGCAAAATATTCATTTAAAATATCTTTTATTTTCTTGGCTGTAAATTTTTTATGTTTTGAAGTTTTTAATATTTATTCCAACAAGTAGCTGCAACCATTTTATTTATATAAAATATCTATTTTTATTAATATGGCACAACTCGTATAGCATTGTCAATTAAGTTTTTTAAAAAAATTTAAAAATGCATTAAAAAAACATTAGTATTAAAATTTTTAAAAAAAGTATATGTTATTGTGAAACTATTGATGGTGATCTCTTTGTTTTTTTAATTAAATAAGATTCATTGAGGATAAATAACAGTTAGTTGAAAGATCTTTGAAAAGTTTGTTCATGGAGCTATTTTACCAATTTTGAAGAAATTTTAATTGCAATGATATTTTTGAGATATTAAAAATTATGAACTGAATTAAAGGCCTGATTCTTTTAGTTGAATTCTGATATGCCAAGGAAGATTAAATCGTCTAGCAGATTTAAAAAACAATAATAAAATCATAAAATTCTAATGGCTGCATGTCTGCCAGTAATTCTATTTCATTAGAATTTGAATTAATGCAGAAAAATTAAAATGTCAAAAATATACTCTTTTTATCGGCATTTCATTAATCTAAATTGAATTAATGAAAAATACATGCCATAAGACTGCTAAAACTTTAATTTTTCATTTTAAGCTTAATCTTTATAAAGAGATTTATCCCCTATCACATCTCTCTTACAGTTGGTATATCTTTTATATGATAATTTTGATAAGAATAGTTTTTCTTTTTTGGTATATTTCAATTAAGATAAACCAAAATTTGTTTTCTTGTTCATCAGTTTTTTTTTTTTATTATATATATATATATATACAATAGACTAACATATTCTTTTTTAGTTATCTAAATTGTCCGCATTGTGTATTACCAAAAAAGATTACACAAAATAAGCGAATAATGAATTTTCTTTCACAGGTGAAATGGTATCCACTTTTTTTTTCAGTTCATCAAAATTTCTTTATTGGAATTAAATTTCTCTCTTACCTCATTCTGTATTATAAATTCAAACATTTTAAATATTTAGACAGTAGTGTTGAACTGAATTTGGAATCGGGACTGTCCGAGCAAAATTCAGATGTGTAGTATACCTAAAACTATTTCTGTTTTACAAAATATCATAATTGCAATAATTGTTTTTGTGATGTTTGGTTTTATTATGTTTTAAGAATTTTAGCATTTGATTGAGAATAATGTAAAGAAAGTGTTTCTTTTTTGTTATTGATTTTTAAAATTTCCTTTCTTATTTCTCAAGCGTAACAAGATGCAAATGAAGTATCCTAGACCTATGTCTGAACCTCCTTCACCTTTAAGTTCCCGAGCTTCCACTCCTGCACCTTCAGAGCATGGAAGTGATGAAGAAGATGAACTTTCAGATGGAAGTGAAAATGCTGGAGAAACGTGAATTTTATTTGAAATTTAGGTTTCAACAAATCAAAAAATATCAATCATGCATGCCCTGTGAAAAATACTCAGTTATGAAAAAAAAAAAAAAAAAATTCTAAGAAAATTAGCAGGTTTTTTTTTTAATGCAAATAATTGTGTAGGGTTTGGTTTATTGGATTCTTTTTATTTAATAAATTTTATAAAATGTTTTTAAATCTTTTCAGGAGTTTTTGAAAATGGTGCTATAAATGTTTTCATTTAAATTCATTTTTAAAGCTTCATTTGATTTTATACGTAGAAATGTTAGACAGCTATTTGAATCAATTCAACCAATGTTAAAAATGTCAATTCCTGTCAAGTGCAATGTTTAAAAGCTATATTGTTAAAAAAAATCGATTTATATGATTAAAATTTTTATTATTTCCTATGTTAACTAATTGTTTTGTTTAAACATATCAGATATATTTTCGAAAATTGAGAAATATATTAATGTCATTTTAATTTTTACAGTAGTGTGTCGATGATGCTTCTAATGAAAATGTGTTCCTTAATTATATTTTCCTTTGATCACAATGGATTTGTATATGTTTATGCAAATTCGTTAATAAATGTTTCACTGCCATTAGATGTTGAGACAAAGGTATTTTGTTTCATGTTCCTGTTGCCAAATGTATTATTTGTTTAAAGTAATATAAATTGTTTGTAATGCCTATGTTGAATCTTACTAATTCAAATGAAAAACAGGGTCAAAAATTATTTGTATTATCAGAAAGGTATTTAACTTGGTATGACACAATCTAAAATGTTATTTAAATATAAATTTGTGCATCATTACATACATATATTCTATTTTACTAATTAATATTTTAAAAGTTATATTTTTTAAATATATTTACTTTTTTGTAACATTCTAACTATATATATTCTAGAATTAAAAAAAAGTAATTGTATTTCTCCTTCAGTCATCACCATTAAAATTGCTTTATTTTTACTAAACGTATAACAAATAAAATTTCTCTTTTTGTGTCCAGTTCTAGCATCAAGAGGTGTTAAAAAAAATTCTGAAGTTTTTTTTTTCATAACTCTGAATGCTTCTTTTGGATCTTTTTAGTACTGAAGTATGATTCCTCTTTTTAATTGTTTTCATTAGTGAAACCAAGTGCCATTGACTGATATGTAAGTGTTGGCTTAGTGTAGAAAAACAACAAGAAAATTTATATTTGTCTTAATAATATTTTTGTTTCTTTGTCCTGTTTTTCTTTTGTTTAGTGTTGAACATTATAAGACTGTAAACTCTCAAAGTTAGCTCCTTTTGTTATAGAAAAATCATAAAGTTTTATTTTTATTCTTTTATTTTTGCCTTCTTTTTGTGCCATATTTGTTTGGGAAAAATGACTATTTTTAATAAAGTTATATTCTATGTAATTGATTTAAATAAAAATGTTAATGCTGATGCACTTCTATTTTCTCAAATGATCATTTGTAATTGAGTTATTTAGAATAATTATCTTGAAAATTTGCTCATTAAAAACTAGATTAAGAATAATATGATGAACTGTTAGGTTATATTTGGCTAACCTCATGGTAATAAAATTGAATGTTGAGTTCATAGCTTGTTGGTACTCTGTAATATTTATAACATTGAAAATCATCAACAATGACAAAGATGTCTCATTGCACATGGTGAGTCAGATTTATCACTACACTGTAAAGTTCAAAAACACTTAACTGCTCTGCAAACATTTTCCTTAAAGTAACTTGGGCCTCTCTCTCTTTCCATCCTCCTTCTATGAGTGACTGATGAAAATGAAAGAAGAAAAATTAAGATGAGTTGGATATCCAATCCATGTCATGTTATTTTTGAATATTTTTTGACATTAACAATCGATTTTAGAGCAAACGTGAATGCATAGATTTAGAAATATTAAAAACTTTCATTTTTACAAGCTATTTTAAGGATAAAAATTGAAATAGTTTTTCCTTCCTTATCTAGCAAGTGATTAAAAAGATTTCCTTGAAGTTAGGTATGTAAAACATTTTTAACATCAATTATGAACCCCCGATTTAGTCATAAAAGAAAGTTCTGTATTTTGACAAGTTTCATTAATTTAGATAATTCTTCCTGGTTCTTTAAACTTTTACATAAAAATATTTGCAAACTTGTATTGATTTTTATTAGTTTTAGATAAAATGATTAATTTAAAATTAATTTTAAGAAGCTAATGGAGAAGGAAATAAATGCAGGGGTACAGGAACTCTGAAATCTAGCTATAATGATATAAGCAATATAAGATTTTATTTTACTTATAAATATAATTGTTTTGTTAATAAATATTAATTGTATTCGATGACTAACTATTCGCAGTTATATTAATAATTCCAACTTTTAGTTTGTCATCCAATTTTGATAAACTGCAGGTTGATTATAATTAAAGTCACATTTTCAAATTGCTGTAAAAAGGAAGGGGGGGGGGGAACCACTGGTCAGAATGATTTCATATAACGGAAGAGGATTTGTCTATAAGTGATATTTTGAATCGAAATAGGACGGCTTGGACATGAATTATATATTTAACAAACTGTATTGTTGAATGTACATGATTATTTCGTGTTTCGTTTTTTATGGAAAAAATGATTTTTAAGTCATTTGAGTAGTGTCTCTTAGTGGAAAGTCCATCCACTATGGCAAAGTCGTCCCACATTGGATGGGAAAAAAATCCATTTTTTAATTATCCTTAGATCAAAAACCGCATAAAAAGTAACAATGGAAACGCTTGTAAATTATCATTAGGTTTGCGCAAGACAATTCAATATGCTGCCCATCCTTTTCCGCTTCAAATTGAAATCGATAAACAGCATGTTCCATGACAGACATTAGTGTCTTAGAGATCATGTTGTGAATGTGTTGCGTAATCCAGGCCTTCAGTTCAACTAAATTTGCAATCGGGCCACTAAACACAAAATTTTTAAGATGATTCTACAACTAGAAATCTCAAGGATTAAGGCCCGAGTATCTTGAAGGCCAGGCTGCTGGAGAATAACGGTTGATAATTTTATCAGTTCCGAAATGTCTCTTGAGTAGTTGCGTCACTGGCTTTGCAAGGTGTGGAGAAGCGTCATCTTGCATGAAAATGATTCTATCCAGGCATGCAGGTTGTTAAAGTATTAGAAACGCCTGGTTATGCAAAAGACTCGTAGAGTTTACCGTTGACGTTACAAGAAACGGGATCCATCTCCTCAAAAAAAAAAAAAAAATGGTCCTATAATAAACGATGCTATCAACCCGCACCACACAGTTACCTTTGCAGAATGAAGCTGTACTGGTGTATGTGCGAATGGATTTTCCGTTGTCCATATTCTGCAGTTTTGTGTATTGACAAAATCTTGAAGATAGACATGGGCTTCAACTGTCCAAAAAAAAAAAAAAAAATTGCCCCGTGGCTATTCATAGTCCATTTCCATGTGAGCAAGAAATTATAGAGAAAAGTGTATCTTACTGGCAGTTCAACAAGAAGCAACTCTTGAACTTGGGTAATTTTGTATGGATGACAATGCGGGATATTGCGGAAGATTTTATGAACCGGGCTCGCAGGCATATCTAAAGATCGGACAGTTACTCGTGCACTGCACGTTTGCACACCACTGATCGTCCTTTCCTCTAATACTATGGCCACATCTTCTACTGATACTACTATTATAGATGATACTATACTATAGATGTCCCAGATGTTAATCTTAGGTGGGTGATAGCGCGTTTATATCCCTTTTTCAAGCCTATTTGGCGAGAATACAAATTACAATATCACTTCCTGAGTGACTTTTATCTGTATAATGCATTAATAAGAATGTAGGCATAGAAACTCATGCTCAACTCCGGCTTCGTGTAACTCCCACCATATCTTTGAAATAGTTGTGAGTCTAGAAAGCTTATAACATCTAAAAGTTATTTTATACATTACACGGAAAAAAAAAAAGCTTAAAAAAATTCTTTCATCTGTAAAGATCTGAATTCAAATTAAAAGAAAAACAAAATATGACAGTAAATGTATTCAATGTTTATCAAGGTATCGGTGGAATAACATTTGACATTTTTTCGCAGTGTTTCAAAAATATAAAACACATAATTTTTAATGGTTTACAATCAGTAAATATATAAAGCTACTTGCGGTACACCAGGAGACTTTTTGTAGGCTGTTGAAATCCACAAGAACCTTTTACATCTTCACTCGTATACCGTTTCTTAAAAAGTGATGAATAAAAATTGTAGCAATTATTTAAAGCAATAAAGAATATTAGTATACGTACCAAACAGCTTTTTGATATTTTTTTGAGTCGTACTTTATATTTTATGTGAAACATCTCTCATTTAAATGGCATAATGGAAGTGAAACATCTCTCATTTAAATGGCATAATGGAACACAAATAAAAATTTAGAAATTATCATTTTAGCTCCAAGTAACGGAATTCAAGATGCTAAATTTTTGGAAATTACAGTATTTTTTTAATCAGAATAAATTATTAATTTTTTTTTTATTTAATGGTCATTTATCAACTTTTCAAACTAAAATTTTCTAAATTTAGTATCTAAAGTCTTATGGTCCTGTCAAAATTAAACTAGATAAATTTTTTGATATGATAGATTTATTATTAGTTACCTCCTGCTTACAAATGCAGTTTACTGAAAAATACGTATCAAATGCTTTTGCTACTTCAAAAATAATAATTTTAAACTTTAAAATATAAATAAGCTAACTAGGAGGTCAAGATATGGCTTACCACGCATGTGCTTTTTTTTAAAATGAAGACTTTTAAATATTATACAGGTTCTACTTCTGGCGGAGGCTTTGGAGCAGGAAGTCTTGCATAATTTGGAGAAACACCCCAAATATGAGCTGCGTATTCGGAAATAGTTCTGTCGCTGGAAAATTTTCCACAAGACGCTATATTCATTAGAGACATTTTCAACCATTCTTCTTTCGAGGCGAAAGTTGCACTAACACGCTCTTGGCAATGAATATAAGCTTCAAAATCAGCAAATACAAAGAACCTATCATAATTCATCAAAATGTCTACCAATCTTTTAAAAGCGTGTGGATCTTGAGGATAAAAGAATCCGTCTCTTATCTGGTCGATAGCTTCTTTTAACTCGGGAAATTTGTGATAATAATTCCACGCATTGTAACCTTGTATTTGCAGTTGTTCAACTTCATCCACATTCATTCCGAATATAAAGATATTTTCATCGCCCATTTCTTCTCTCATCTCTATATTTGCTCCATCTAGTGTGCCAATAGTTAGGGCACCATTCATCATGAATTTCATATTGCCTGTTCCAGAGGCCTCTGTGCCTGCAGTAGATATTTGCTCGCTAAGATCTGCAGCAGGAATAATCAATTCTGCAAGAGTCACTCGATAATTTTCTAGAAAAACGACCTTTAGCTTGTGTCCGATACTTGGATCATTGTTAACGGTGCTAGCAACAGCATTGATGAGTTTAATTATGTCTTTGGCAGTGAGATAGCCGGGAGCGGCCTTACCTCCAATCATAACAGTTCGCGGAACAAATGGTGCATCAGGATTTTTCTTTATTCTGTTATACATTACGATGATATGTAAACAGTTGAGCAATTGTCTCTTATATTCATGAATTCTTTTCACTTGTATATCAAACATTGACCTAGGGTTTATTCGGATGCTGTAGAATTGCATAACGTAATTTGTCAGTTTAATCTTATTTAATTCTTTCACTTTATCTAGAGCATCTAAAAATGTAGGATCATTCTTATATTTTTTTAATTGTTGAAGCTCTTCTAAATGCTTTATCCAAGTGTTGCCAATTCTTTCAGATATTACATCAGCTAAACCTGGATTGCAGAGTAGTAACCAACGCCGAGGAGTTATTCCATTTGTTTTATTTTGAAACTTTTGTGGTGTCATCTCGTAAAAATCTTTGAAAATTTCCTTTTTTATAATTTCGGAATGAATAGCAGCAACTCCATTTACAGCATGAGAGCCGACAATTGAAAGATGAGCCATGTTAATCCTTTTCTCTGGCTCTTCTTCAATCAGAGACATCCTACGAATTCTATCTGTATCGCCTGGATATCTCTTTGCAACTTCTTTTAAAAAACGGGCATTTATTTCATAAATTATTTGTAAATGGCGTGGCAAAAGGTTTGCCATTAAATCAACTGGCCAACGCTCTAAAGCTTCAGGCAACACTGTGTGATTTGTATAAGCAAATGTATGAACTGTAATGTGCCAGGCATCATCCCATGGTAAACGTTCCATATCAACAAGAATACGCATCAGTTCGGGAATTGCTAAAGACGGATGAGTATCATTCAGTTGTATGGCAACTTTGTCAGAAAATTGTTCGAATGTGGTTCTTACGGGCTCTCTTGTGCCGAATTTAGAACTTTTGTAACGACGAACAATATCCTGGAGCGTGGCTGCGACTAAAAAGTACTCCTGCTGCAGTCGGAGTTGTTTACCTCGAAAAAAATTATCTGTTGGATAAAGTACCTTAGTTATATTTTCAGCCAAGTTTTTATCTAAAACTGCTCGGATGTAATCTCCATCATTAAAGAATTTCAAATCAAAACTACTCGGAGATTTTGCAGACCAAAGGCGTAAAGTATTAACAACATTATTTTCATAACCAGGAATAGGGTAATCGTATGGCAATGCCAATACTGTTTGAGTGTCAACCCATCTACAACCTGAAGAATCAGTTAATACTCTTCCAAAAAAGTGAACTTCTTTCATATATTCAGGTCTTCCTTTCTCCCAAGGATTTCCCAAAGCAAGCCAATCATCGGCTTCCTCTACTTGCTCTCCGTTAGAAATTCGTTGAGAGAAAATCCCGTAATCATAGCGTAAGCCATATCCGTGAGCTGCTAAACCTAAAGTAGCCATCGAATCTAAAAAGCATGCTGCTAACCTTCCAAGCCCTCCATTGCCTAATCCAGCGTCTTCTTCTTCATCTGCTAATTCTTCAAGATCCAAACCTAGTTCGTATAACGCTTCATCACATATGTTTTTGATGCCAATGTTAAGCATAGTATTCGTTAAAGCTCTTCCCATGTAAAATTCCAGAGACAGATAATAAACTCTTTTAGGATCATTTTCATAATAGGATTGTTGAGTTCTAATCCAGCGTCCTACCAAATTATCTTTCACAGAATATGCCAAAGCAAAATAATAATCTTGGTTAGAAGCAACATTTCTATCTTTAACTAAAGTATAATGAATGTGTCTGTTGAATGTTCTCTTAATCTCGTCTACATTATCAACAGTAGCTAGAGATCTAACGCTTATTTGACGGCGCCGTTCTAGCATACTGTGAGTTCGCTTTCTAGACATTATATTGAAGGGTTATTTTAGGTTTGCTTTATCCTGATAGAAAAGAACTTAATTCAAATCACTTACTTTCAGTGAGTAGAAATATTTAAATAATATATCTTCGATTGTTTTATAACTAGAGAAGAAAAACGCAGCTCAAAATTTGAACTTTATTCACAAGACAAGTAAATACGAAATGTCTTCATATGCGATGCCACCGGATTGTAATAAATTATACAATTAATCATTTTTACTTCCTTGATTACGAAGTATAAAATTACAAATCAATGTAATCATCAAAAAAATTCAATCACGAGATTTTTAATAAATTTTCACATTTTATGTATACTAAAATTTGAAGAAAACATTTTTACTTTCTCGTACCAAAAGTATGCCAAGAAAGAATGTTGCAATCATCAGGAAGTTCGCACTCGAAATTTTGACGAATCTTCATGTTTCAGATCTACCTGAGTCTAAAAAACACTCTGTTTATCTGCCTGTCTTTCTTTGAACATGATAGTTCAAAAACAATTGAGCTAAGTGGATGAAATTTGGTAAGTAGATTCTACATTAAAATTGTTGATTTCTATAGAATTGTGGAAGTCTTATAGGAAATATATTTGTCCAGCTGCCGAGTACAAACAAATATAACTACAAAACTTAAAGTGCGGCTAAATCCTAGGGACGGGTACCGCCAAATTTGAAGAGATAAGTAGATTACTAATTTGATGCACGTTAAGCCTTTAAAATGATATACATTTTAAATACTTAACTTGTGTACCAAAATAAAATCCATCAAGGAGTTAACCGTCTGTATGTCTATCATTTTGCATGCATGCAAACGCAATAATTAAAAAAAATGTAATGATTTAGATAATTGAAATTTAGTTCATAGTTTTAGAATCTATATATGACGATCTTTATTAGATTTTTAATGAAATCTGACAAACAGTTAACCTTCTGGCGGTCTACTTTCTCATACATGTAAACGTAATAATATGAAAATGAAACTATTAACATAAATGTAATACATTGTGCGATCTTGTTGTTACAATAGTAATTCTATGTCGAATTTTTATTTTAATCAGTCGAGGAAAAGGATCTAACATACATTTTCGATTTTCTGGTACTTGCATATTTACTGCATGCCTATGACTAACTGCGAAAAAAAAATCGCCAAAGACTTTTTACCAATATGCTCTTTTATAACTATCTGTCGCCAGTGTCATGCGGTTCATTCGGAAATACTGGTTTTCTTTAAGAGCAGAATGCTTACGTACGGGACTCTGAAATTCAAAATCTGATATTCGTGGCGTTAATGCCTATGACCAAAGTCCAAAATTATATGCGGCGCGGGGGGGGGCACCTTTATTAGGGAGTATTCGAAAAATTTTGGGGAGATCCTGCCAATTATTTTCTCGCCAACGAAGAATACAAATACAAATTCAAGTAATTTTTAAAAATTCAATCACGAGATTTTAATGAACTTATGTTTAAATCTCTAAAAATATCTTAGAACGTTTAAAATCTCTTAGAAACTAGAGAAATAATTGTTGGAATTGAGTTTTTCTATCTGTGAGCACACTACAAGCTTCATTAAGGGAATTCTACATATAATAGCATCGAAATTCAATTTCTATATCAAATTTCCATGAAATTCAAAGAGAGATTGTCAGTATGTTCGTGTGTACAATTAAATAATTTAAATATGCAACAATCTAAATGTAACTTGAGAAATAAGAAGAAAAAAAAATGTCGATTGCTGCATTACATGTATAACCAACACCTCCTAAAGTACATTACTACTGTACTTTAGGAGGGGTTGGTATAACACTTCCCTGAAAAAATATCTTATAGTCTGTAGTCACTAATTCTGTAAACAGAATTCCTAGAAAAATACCGGAAATTTGGAAAACAACTTTTTAATTTCGTGATTAATCCTAAATTTAAAAATAAGTATACTTCTGCAAATTTTGTAGATAGAAATATGAAACAGTGTGAGTGCAAAGATGAATGTAAAAGAAACATTTCACTTACTGGCACTTTTACTCAATGAAAACATATAAAAATTTATTTATTTTCTAACTTTTTAATATAATCAGAGCAGCAACAACATATAATTGTTAATTTTATTTAATGAAAATTTGCAATCGGAAGCATTTTTCTACTTGCAGTATATCGGAAAGAAAAACGGCTGAACCGGAGTTTAACCCCCTTCTTCGCCAAGTTGCGATAACGCGCCAAAGCTGGCAATCTTTATTATGCACTATGATTGGACATCTCCTTTCTTGCTTTTGAACATTTCGCAAAACCGTTGTTGGCGAATTTTGAAATTTCGCCTAGCCGGGGGTTAAACTCCGGTCGTACCAGAAAAACTTGCTCCACTTTTTTGACACACACTGTATATGAAGCATTGTTTTCATCATATCTGAAAAATTTGTTTAGTTTATTTTTATTTTCTTGTATACGAAGAATAGAGAAAGTAATCGTCAAAAAAATTCGAACTCAATACTTTGACGAATCTTCACGTTTTAGACTTCCCTGAGTTCAATAAACCCATTTTTGAAAAATATTCGTCTATTTGTCTGTAACAAAGATAATTCAAAAACGTTTTCAGCTAGACGAATGAAATTAGCTGCATGGTCTTTGCACGAAATTTGAAAAATTTCTATAAAATTTTAAGTAAAATCCATTCAGTGGAAGTCCGTCTGTCCGGCTATTCGAATATAAGTTATCGCGATAAATATATAAAAAAAACTAGATAAATAAAATGCTAAAAAAATGAAATATGTGTACAGTTTTTTTTATTGCAAATAAAACACATCTTGAATTTATTACCTAATATATTTTAAAATGCTTCCATAAATGTTAGGAAATCAGTATTGAATAATGCATTTAAAATTACTGGATTCAATCCTTTTCGATTACCCAAACTGATTAATTAAGCTAATTATAAAAATGATTATTATAGTCCTTATAAAATGCAGCTACTATTAATAAAATGTAAATAACGTCTAATGGTTTTCAAATTTATGTTTTAAAACATAATGTCTGAAAAATCGAGGTCTGCATGTTTATAAATTACTAGCCGCCTTGGCGACCAGCCGGTTCGCCAATCTTAATGCTCGTTAAAATTTTAATAATTAAATATTTTATGCAATTCCTACTTTAATAGCTTCTTCATCAAAATATTTTAAAACTTCAAGTTTTGATTGTCATATAATTCACTCATAATTTATAAAGGCCTTCAGTCATAACGTAATATGTATCTCTCTAATTTTCTGTTAGCTCCCGTAGAATTTATGCTTTAAATTAAAGTGGAAAGGATTAATTTGCAATTGATATAATAATATTTTTTAGTGAAACAAATCATTTTTTAAAAAATATGATTACTGAAAACAGAGTCACTGAGCTTTTAAACTTTATGGGCACTAAAGAATATCTTTCTTAATTTATGTAATATCTCAAGAATTTGTCTACAAAATTTTCTCTACATCATGAGCAGATCGATTAATAAACAAATTAGAAATTTTTAATTTCCTTTATTCTGCTTTATGTTAATTCAAAAGTACTTCAGAATGAATCTGAAAGATAGATTAATTAACAATGTTTAGTTTTAAATGCATAAAACATTAAGAAAATAAACAGAATCATTTACCCCTAGACTTATTAGAGTGGGGAAAAAAACTGAAGCCTTACTCATTTGCTCATTTGGCGGTGGGGGAAATGGAAGACTTTTTGGCGGGAAAGTTAGTTTTTAATTAATAATTAAAATTCTAATTAAAAATTCAAAAAAAGGGACCCCAGGTGCATATTCTTTACCTCTAAGTTATACATGTACCAAATTTGGTAGCTGTGGGTCAAACGGTCTGGCCTGTAGAATGCCAACACACACACACACACACACACACACACATACATATTGAGCTTTATATAAGTTTATATAATGACTTCATTGGGCCCCAAGAGTATCAATACGGATGTTCCCAACAATCCAAAGCCTTAATTGTTCTCCTATGAACATTATTATGAGAATGTGAAAATTTATAATTCGGAATTATTCATAGCATTAGATTTTTTTTTTATGTAAATGAGTGATTTAGATATTAGAATGAGTTTTCTCATTTTCCAGATATATCAAGTTATGCATTTTATAAAATGATAATTTTGCTTAATTTCAGGATAAAAGACTTTGGATTTGGTATTCAGTGACTTATTATAATTTGTTTTTGTGTTTATTTTGTAACTAGCCGCCTTTGGCTACCAGCCGGTTCGCCAGTATTAATGATCGCTAAAATTTTCAATTAATGAATAGCTTTTTATGCGAAATATTTGTAGCTTCTGATTTTGATAGTTATATAATTCAGTTATACTATTATGTAGGCCTGAAACAATTCTGTTCATTGTACTACTTTTCTCTCTCTTTAATTTTCTGTCAGCGCCCATAAAATTTTAACTTTAAATTAGAGTGGAAATTTTAAACTGAAATTAATATAAAAATGTTTTTTACTGAAACCAACCATGTCTTTTTCAATGTGAATAATGAAAGCAGAGTCGTTCGGCATTGATAGCTGTATGTGCATTGCAGAATAATTTTCGTATATTAAAGAGTTATTCAATAAAAAATTTTCTCTGATTCATCGTAAAATTCAATTTTTAGTTTTACTTTCAAAATATTTAAATGATGCAAATAAAAATATTTTACTTTATTTCAGTCTTCACAGGAAGAATGGATTTCGTTCAAAATTCGATATAAATCTACAAATTTGGTTGTGTGAATTTCAACCGTTTAGCTTAAAACGATTTTGAGATATCTTGTTCACAGACAGACATAATGCCAAAAATGTGTTTTCCGAACTCAGAGAAATCTAAAACTTGGAGATTCGTTAAAATTTCGAGTTCGAATTTCTTAACGATTGCAATACTTTTTCTACACTTCATATACGTGAAAGTAATAAGTAATCACCACGTGCAAAAGACAACATCATGAAATTATATATTGTGCTTCACTGCTATTTTTCCATGTCACTGTGGCGTCACACATTCATTCGCAAAATGAGTGACAGAGAAGGTTACTAGAACAAATGTTCTAAATAACTATTATAATTTAAATATTTTATTAATAGAAAATGTTTTGAAACTAAACCAACTAATTTTCCTGACAAATAGGCCGAACACTGTAAGCGGCTCATCCTAAAATGAAATGAAAATTTATGTGTGCGCAATTTTAATTATGGATATAGTAATACTTATAAAATACCCTCGTTCTGAGTACAGTGTCATACCCTAGGATAGTGTATATCAAAACATTCGGTCTCGAGATTTTGATGAATCTGCATGTTTCATTGATATTTGAATAATTATAATAATAAATTACCTGTGAACACGATAGTTACAGCTGGGCGAGAGGAATCATATCGTTTATAAGCCAAAACTATACGCTTCCATCAAACTTTGACCAAAATTTTTTAAAAGGAAGCTTATTTATAGGCCCATGAACAACCTATTAGCTCAAGATATTGTGTAATATCTCCACGATGTGATACAACATACCGGCCAACATCTCTTGGATATCGTCACAATGTTGTCGGACATTTCGTGCTAATAGGGAATTACATGAGTATGATAAACGTATATGCATCGAAACGTAGCGAGCTAAATAGACGAAATCTAACATTTATTACTTGAATTCTAGATCTGTATCGAATTTCGGACCGCATTTTTCAAAAGATTGACTTTTTCTGTCTTTTAATTTATCGTTGAATATGCTAGATTTTAACACTAAAAGATAGTTCATTGAATTTAATTTTAGTATATAATCTATATTCTAAAATATTAAAAACATCTGTAATTGTTTTACTATATATTCATCAACTGGGCAGAATGCCCGATTGTCTGTGCACAATGACTCCCAAACAGAAAGAGACTGATAGAACAATTTTGATATGTGGTCTTGATATCAAAACCATAAATTTTTTAACTAAATGAAGCGATGAGAAGGCGTCAAAAATATATACTCGATTCTCATCTCTATTTGAGATTAAAAACGAAACATCTCAGATTGTTTAAACATCTAGAGAATCGATAGGAGAACAATCCTTTGTCTTCGACAGAAAAGTAATTCAACCTTTGTTGTTTAAGAAGCAGAACGTTATCCCCTAATCCAGGCTTTGAGAAATATCTTTTGCTGTACTGATGGATTTTGAGTTGACCAGCCGCCACCAAAAGTGGCATAACTCCTTTTTTATTTCTGGCTATTAAAAAGTGGTTCCTAGATCAAATTCATATTTATTAATGAAGGGAAATATCGATTAATATTTTCTAAAGCTTTGTGCTATTTGAAAAGTTAAGCACAACAGTTTGTAAAAAAAATTAAAGTTAACCCAAATAATGCATAAAAAAATGAATTTATCTTTAAAAAGTATCATCATTTTAAAATTAGTGCGATTTATAATTTAAAAAATATTCACAATAAGTTAATAGAAATAAAATTTTGTTGAAAAAGCGTCGGCTTCAGATAATTTCACGGAAAAGGTATAAAAATATTGTCAGAGAATGACATTACTCATGCCGCTTAATCCAAATTAAAGCATTTCTTTTTATTTCTGATGAAGATCAAAATTTTGATATAGATAAATATTCTATACTTCTGGTTTTCTAGAAATTCTAGTATTGAATATTGTACACTTCCAATTTATCTCATATACAATATCTGGAAGTATTTCCACACAAATATTTTTGTTTATCCTGGAAATGTTGTACTTTAGACGAGACCGAATGATTATATCTGCATTTTCGGCTTCATTTCGGAAAATAATGATCTGCTGCAAAAATATTCGTTATAAGTCGCTTCTTCCACTTGATACTCTAGATTCTTTCAAAATATTTTTCGAAGAAAAAATAATGAATGCATGGTTGAATTTTAAAGACTGATTCAACATTTGGGGAGTTATGAAATTTGAGAAATTAGTTTGACCCGTGTTCTTTATTTTAGAAGGAACTAATTATGTTCGTCCAGTCATAATTAATTAAATTTAAACTATCTTATATTATGAATTTTGATGATTTATTTTTTGTAATTTCTATAAGTGGGCATGGTGAAATTTTAGGCTGAAAAGGGAATCAAATTTCGCAATACAGCAGCCCACATTGTTAGCTCGATTTTATTTTTCTTTCGACACAGCCTTTCTGAATATCTCCTAGAACGTGTCACAGTTACAGTGTCATGGCGGTTTAGGTTTTAGTTTGTGAACGCCATTTGTATGTGGACTGTGTTGGGCAATTGTATGTAGCGTTGTGTACTTTTTATATAAATACAGTTTTAGTAATGAACCATGGTTTGCAACGAGGAGGTATATTCTTGGTTTCGGAACTTACGAGGATCCAAACGAATAGAAGCTATGTGTTGCTTTTTAAACATGTGTTATCCATTAGAACTGCGATTTTATGGAACGTGCCTGGAGGATTTAGGGAGGAAGGATTTCTATGTTTTAAAAGACGACGAAATCAAAGCAAATGATCTTACAGAAGTTTTAAAAATCAGGAACATTCATGATATGAATACTCGATGTAAACTCATCGTTACGCTAAGCCTACTTAATTCTACAAATACTATTTGTGCTAGGGAATTGTTCAAGGTTTTATCTGAAGAAATAAAAATTGAAATTTTAGCGTCAATGGGAGTTCTTTCCGATTTCAAGTTGTTGGAACATTATTTATTAGTATTAACTCTTGCTCAGCATCATCCTGCTTTTACCTTTGAGCAACAAACATTTCTAATTAATCTGAGTCAAGCTTTGGAAACTTACGTAACTGATTTGTGTTCGAAAGGAAAATATGAGGTAGGACTCATTATCTATGAAATAATATGAAACATGATTTCAGCATTGCATATTTTTATATTAATATACGTACCTAACAGTTTAACATAGCATGCATTCATTTCTCATTTTGTTAGTAATCTAATTATTATTATTATTATTATTTTTTTTTGAGAATGTCAGAAAATAATTATACTGATTTGGAATTTCCTTTTGTAGCTAAGTTTACTTTCATTTATACAAATCAATCTTTTAAACAATAATTTTTAAAAAAATGAAAATTTGTGTATAATGCAGCATATTAATATGCTATTCACATTTAAATATTATTAAAATAATATTATGTTCATTAATCAAAAAAATTTTGTGGGTTTTGTGAATTACTTATACACTTAATATATTTCTTATACATGTTCGATACTTCTAAATTGTTGGAATTATCTGGCGTGGAAAATTGGTATTCCATAATCAAGTTGGTTTGTATTTAGATCTTATGGCCACAAATGAATATATTTATATATAAATTGACCATAATAACTTTAAAATTGTGATTTGAAGGTATGTGTATCATATATATTCATGAAATAAATATATGCAATGTTATAAAAAAGATTTGTACTCTGAACCAGTAAGAGCTGTACTTTAAATGAACGGCAACATTTGAAAATTATTAGATTTTTTTGCAATAATAGTTGTAATTATATTCATTTAAATGAGAATGTACCGAGTATTTGCAAATTGGTTGTATTATACTCTTGATAATCTGACGGATATTAAACCAAGAAATTACTGGATTATTACAGCGTAAAAAAATAGTACAATTACATTGTGCATTAATGACCCTTACAAAAATTTATTTTAAAAATTTTGCCATGAGCTTTTTGCATACATCATGTCTTGTTCACGAATCTCTTGTATTCGGTAAATCAGGGAATTGAGTAACAGGCTCTTGCCAAGGTTGAAAAATTTCTAGCTAAGTCTATAAAAACTTGCCAAACTAATTTAATGTGTAATTAGAGAAAAGAAAGCTGGTAATTTATCATCTAATCCTTTCATTTTCACAGTCCGGTTTCTCGTATATGACCTGTCGTTCCTATTTATGCTCTCCTCTCACCCTTCTAAAAATATTAGATTGCCAAGAGTTTACTGTTTATCATATTCCATTTGTTTATCATAAAATTACTCGAGTATTGTGATTCAATAAATTTAAGGGCTTAACTTAAAAATACAGTACAAGCACCAAACTAAAATTATTTTTTTTATATGTAATGAATTGCGAGATTTGGTTCTTTAGGTATTTTTTTAGTCTGTTGGAAAATGTATCGCTGAGATTATTTTTTTTAACCATCTGACAGCAGTTCAAGCTTGAGGACTATCATAAATTAGCCATTGTGGAATTTTAAAATGAGGTGTAATTTACATGAACTAACTAGTGAAGAAGTTTTAAGTGTTACATTTATTTATTGTGTTGTTCCTTAGGAAAACAGTTTACTTGTATGAGTAAATTTACATGTACCATAGAGTAATAAGATATTTGGTCTACTTTTTATTAGGATTGGTAGGTTCAAATTGATTTGCTTTTAAAGAGTGAACTTTAGTAAATTTGCTATGCAGAAATATTCTATATAAAAAATAATATTGTGTACACCTTGTTATTAATCAAAACAGATGGTTAAAAAAGTGTTATATAAGGTGTTTGTAATTAATTTGAATCTATAAAGCCTTTTCTATTTCTTCTGGTAGACCTATTGATTAAAATTTGGTTTATTCATTATATAGGTTATATGGAAAAGAAATCTGCTAAAAAGAATAGTTTAAATCTTTATTTTGGTGCTTAACATAAATGGCAAGAAAAGTCATTATTTAAATATGCCATAAAATCATTCTTCACCGTGCCAGTAGAAGCTTTACCATTCAAGTTTTATAAAATCTGAACGGCAGTAATAATTTTCCACACTGCAAAAAAATCAATGCTTTAAGCTTGCATAAGACTTTGTCAAAGAAGAGAGTGAAAAGGATAATAACTAAATTTTATGAGTTTACAGAGTTGGGTGGCAGCCAGAATGAGGGCTAAAGCGGATTTTAAATGAAAGTGTGGAAGTCACTATTGCACTATCACCAGAATCTGCGATCCGTTTTAAGATAATTTTTGTTAAGGCCCATTTTTGTAATTTTGTCCAAGGTCTAAAAGGTTTTCTTAATGCAAATGCTTTTATAGCATTTTATATGGAAAGTTACTACGGTCTTCAAACAAGATGATGCTACCAACGATAATGATTAGCAAGTGAAGAAACTACGTCATTCCTACTTTGAAAATGTATTAAGTAATTTCATAACATTTTTTTTTTTTTTTGAATTGCCTGGCTTCCTTGTTTTCCAGACTTGATTCCCTGTGATAAATGGTTGTAGGAATTCTCAAAAAATTTTTCTTATGGAAGAAGCATGTGCCTGAATTGAAAGCAAGCATATCATATCATATTATTGCAGTTTCATTTTGCTATTGAATACATAATTGACATAAATGAAATGTACATTGAATAAATACATTTATAGTTTTATGTTTCAAATTTGTGTCTTTTTTTTTTTTTTACCTATCACCTTCCCACTTGATAGTCTGAATTTGCATTATTAATATTCATTGCAGATTTCTTTTTATCTTGGTCCAAATGACTTATATACCGACCTTCAACCAAATGTGTTGTGTTAACTTGAATGTTCTACTTAAATTTGAATAGGACCACTTTACTTGTAATCACCTTATATGTATATGTATGACAATATAGTTATCTAATATTATCCATGTTAGGTCATAGTAAAAATTTATATAAATCATCTGCATATTGTATTGGTAGGTGGGCAATACAGCACCAAATTATTCCTTGATATGTATCTTGTAAACATCAGATGAGGACATTCTAAAAAGAAAATATGTTTTGTGTGTGATTTTATTCTTGAACTCTAAATTTTTTCTAGCTAAATAATTTATGTGCACAAATCTTTTAGGAATCTTACCTGCCAAGTTCTTATGTGCCCGGAAGAGTACCTTCTCATGGCATTCCAGAAAAAGTATTTTCTAATGTGCCCTATTCATATCGCCATACAACACCCAGGTGTTCGGAATCTCAACACAATCAAGGTATGTTAATGATTATAAGGTTTACTATGTGATTGAAAAAAAATTTTATCTGGGAAAAAAAAAACTATTAAACTAGTAAAACGAATTTTATAGTTAATGGAGTATTAAAACTTTGCATATTTAAAAGTTGTTTTATATAATTTTGTTTTTAATTATTTTGAGAAATTGACCTTTATGTATATATATTATTGTATTGTATTTACCTTAATAATAATTTATGATGGTAATTGTATTAAAATTCTGAAACTAAAATTCTACATTTGGTTGAAATGTAGTTTAGTGCGTAGTCTGAATAAATAATGTAGTCTTAAATAAATTTAAAAAAAACATGATTATTTAATATTATTGAATTAAAAGTGGTTTAAAAAAAATTTTTTTTTTTCTTATTTTATTTTTTTTTTAAATAGAAAATTGAAGGAAAAAAAAATTTAAGTGAAATGCTGTGTTTTTGTAAAAAATGTTACTTCAAATTTTTGAAAATTGATTTGCTTATCTGTAATAAAGAAAAATAAGTGGAAGATTTCTTGGACATTTAAATAACTTCTGAGATTAGAGAGACTTTTGACAAAGACAATCCTCAAAAATGAAAATTGTTATTATGAAAGAAATACGTTGAATGAGAAACATTTTGAATTCTGTGTCATTTTTAAGGGATACAAATTTAACCAACACACACGTCTTAATTTGTTAATAATATGTTATATTTTTTAAATTTTATAGATTAATGCATACTTTTAAACTTAAATGAACCCTTTAAATAATTTATCACTGCATGTGTAGTGATAACTGATGTGTGATAATCTTAACAATAAATAAATAAAATTGCAAGCTTTTAGCCTTTCCTCAGTCCTATCAGTTTACCTACTTATTTTGGATTTTTTATTCTTTTTAAGTTTGTCATTTTAAGAAATCAAAAAAAGAAATGTGCTATATTATTTTAATGGCCAGATTAACTGGTCTAAAAAATAAATTCCTCAGTAACTATAATAGTTACTGAGGAATTTATATTTTAGGTCAGTTTGCTGTAATTTGAGAACAAAAGGCTGTGTATAGCATTTAATGATAATTTTCATCCATTCTTATGTAAATTATCAACTTTTAATATAATTTTAGCAACAATGTTATATTGATATTTCATGAATGTTCTGATATTTTAGTGAAAGAAAATTTTTATAACTTTTTCCACTTAAAACATCTTTTATATTGCTAATATTAAATTAAAATTCTTTATAGCTCAGATTACAAGTCTGAAAGTGAAGCCACCACATAAGAAGACTTGCTTACGAATTAGGGTAAATTTCAAATATTTTCCAGTCATTTTTTAAATGTCTTGGTATTGTATTTACATATCCCTTAACCAATATTATTATTTTTCTTCAAGGTTGCTTGGGGAAACAATAAAGTTACAGATGCCTTTAAAACGCCTCATGATCTGCTTGTCTTCCATCAAAAGGTCTGTTCTCTTTTATTTTTTTGTACTATTTTTTGGAAAGATATTCGTATCAAAATGCCATGCTAATTTATTGTTTTAAATGTTATTAAAGTACTTTTAAGTATTCACTTAATTATGTATTTAAAATTAATAACTTAATCAAAAGAGTGTTGAAAAAGTTTAATCTGTTGTGTAGTATGAATTATACTTAGATGATATTGATTCTCTTAAAAATGATTTATATTTGTTATACTTACCTTGAACAGAGATAACTTAAATATTTGTCCTGCTTCCTATTAAAAAATTAGTCTTTAGTTATAATGTATGTTTACTATGTCCTTTTAAATTCTGACATTAACAATGTGAAATCTAACTCGTACATACATAACATTTGATGAATTAAATTAGCCTTGTTAAGCTAATTAAATATGATTGCTAAATCTGAATATTGTTTTTAATATTCAGCTAGAGTAATCTGAAAACGTGTGTATGTTTGAAAAAGAAAAACTCAAGAAATACTGATATTTGTACCACTTTGTAAGGCATTTATTGGGGAAAGTTTTAGTGTATTGAAGTCATATCAAAATAAAAAAAAAAAAAAAAAGGACTTTTATAATTGCGATTTTAATTATTTTTACTATTATGATTCGCATATTTTTAAAACAGCAGTGTCAATGCTCTGCACTTAACCGTGCATGTGCGAAAACCTCAAACTACACAAATAGCATATGCAATACTTTTCTTTGTTTACATTTGATTTTAAACACCAATTCAAAATTCACTATGTCCAAAGAAGGGACGCGGCCAGAGCACATTAATTGCCAAAATGCTTCTTTCGTTGTGCGATAATGAAAATGTAGAGGAAAGAAACATTCGGTTTGCAAATAGTAGAGAATGAATGTTTACATTTAGGAAAGGAGTCTTCTGTTGAGCAAAGTAAACATCTCTCTTTAAATTGCGCTGCAACTGAATTACTGAGACAGAATGAATCTCTTGAGGAGCGAAGTAATCACTCAGTCAATATGGTTTACAAAGAAATATTATGAAGCAAGCTGAATTTTATTTTCATATCAGATTACACAGAGTTGATAACAGTGGGTATAATGACTTTTTTTTTATATTTTTACATTTTAAAACAGCTCTTCTATTGTATATTTTTTGTGAATTGTTTTGTCTATGAACATATCATATTTACTTTTTTAACAGTCTAAATATTTCGGAATGTGTACTGTAAAAATTGTTTGTAGGTATTTTTGATGATTTCTAAATATATTTTTATGTTTGATGTTGTGTGACATGTCCATGTCATATTGGGTGGAGGATAGACTTAAGTTTAAAGCTAACTTTTCCACTTAGATGTTATGCCATGGGTAACGCTTTGCGGGTACTGCTAGTTGGTTTTAAATAAAATTATTTTCTTTTAAATATCCTTCTTTTTATCTTCTTCTATGCTTTTAATGATTGTACTATCTATTAATTCTATATTATTGTATTCTTTTCTATTTCCATTATATGTAATAATGAAGAATATGCAATCTTTAATTGTAAAAAGGTACACGATTTATTTTTATCATTTTCATTGAGGGTTGCAGTCATTGTAGATAACGTAATGAGATGCTGTTTCCTTATGTCCGCATCTTAAGATATAACTATTAAATTTTTATCCTAACTTTATTTATAGGTTTTACGTTGATTCCTATTTTAATATATTATGTTTAAGTCAGATATGGAAAAAAAAAAAATTTCTGGTATATATCTGAAATAAAGTAAAATAATTCTGAAATAAAGTAAAATAAATAAAGAAACTCTGTTTTTATCCAAGTAGTATTATTGAAGTACTTAATTTTTATCTGAAAAATATTTAATTAATCTTCTGAAAAATAATTATTTTTAGTGTGATAATTGCAGAAACAATGATTAGAATCTAATGATTCTTAATGCTTTTTTATATGAAGAACAACAGAAATGCATGTTAATAAAATGAAATTATGTTAAAAAGTTCAGTGAACTTCAACATTCATAAGTATAGTGACTGATCATATTAAGTGCAATTATTGTATATTATTCCTTATTTTCTAAATGTATATAGCGTAATGGATAATATGCTATAAAAGCATTTAATATACTTAAAAAATTGAATATAATATATAAAATTTCTGATACATTAGTTTACTCTGTATATGTTAATTTTTATTTATTATTTAGTTAGTGCAGTTATTTCCAACTGAAGCAAAGAATAACAATCAAGAGAAATGTATTCCGCCCCTTCCCCGTAAGTCTTTTAACATTAGCATTTTTTAATATTTACCCAAAACTTATGATTTCCAGAAGTAACAAGAAAAATTAAATATATCACAAATTTGTAAATATATTTTGTATTTAATTGTGTTTCTTTAATTTGTGAATTTATTTTTGTTCTTCATTGCAGATGTAATTGGATCTTGGAATAAACAAAGTAATATTACAGATTGTGTTGCAAATGCTGCAAGTGAATACATTCAGTAAGTTGACTCACTTTTTATTAAGTATAAACATTTATATTTTCAATGTACTTGCAAACATTTATTGTTGAACTTAATGTAATACAAAAAAAGCCTATTTGGTCTATCTCTCTCTTGTATCTCTTTGACTCCTTTGTGGCTGATTTTAGAGTTACTTAATTCCTCAAATCCTCATGACCATCATAAAATAATAAAAAAGAATGAACAATTCCAAACTTCTGCATTAAGATAGATGAAGAATTTATATCTGCTCATTACATCTTTAATGCAAAAAATGTTTCTAGGTGGTGTTCATATCAGAAAAAAAGTGTAACTAAATGATGTGCATTATTGCTAGACATTAATATAAAGTTTCTGTGAATAAATTGGAAATAATTTTTCAGATTAAATGTTCATTTAACTTTTTCTGAATAATGAAGACATTGACTGCAAATAATCAAAGTCAAATATTCTATTTGCTAACATTTGGGTGCTTTAAATTCCAATATATTGTTCCAATAGTTGTATAAAATTTCCTTGTTTAGAAGGTGGCATGTGTCTTTATGAAGACATTTAAAAGAATTGGGACAAAATTAGGGAGACAAAAACAAGATGAATTCTGATACAGTTTCTATTAAGGTCTAAATGTGACTAAAAAAGTTATATCAAGAAACTAGAGATTTTTTAAACTTGTTTGATATTTATATAACAGTGGCAAGATATGGCACACAGATTTTGGAAGATTTTTATTGGACAATGAGTTAAAAGAATTAAACACCAGAACTCAGCACAGATAATGTGAGTTATCAACCATCTAGAAACATCTTGAATTATAAGCTTTGTAAAAGAAGACTGTTTGCAGTGTTGTTTCTCATTAATTCCAGCTATGAAATGCTCTCTAAGACAATATTCTCTTTGATGTGTCTGGATTTTATTTGGAGAGTAATATTTGGTTGGATTATCTTGCATTATGGTAAGTGCAAATTCCATGCAAAAAATGTGGAAATATTTTTGAAAATGATTTGGCATAAATGGAATAGATTGTAAAGTTGGTAGGCTTCATATGAATGGTAGTCGTAATTACCAGTGTTTTTATGACTGTTGAAATATTGTAGAGATGAGATTCTTGATCCTTAGATTAAGTTTTTAGGGATATAAATAGCAACAGCTAATAATAATCAATGCTGCATATCGTTTTGTCTGCACTATTAAACATTTATCTTGAAGGCGAAGGCACCATTGGATTGAATAGTCTTTGTATTCTCTGAATATAAATAATTTAGAACTTAAGTAGGATATTAGTTATATCTGTGTAGCTATGTCTTATACATTCATAGTATTAACCATTATTCAAGGCATATTCACTTTAATACTACAACCAGTAACAACAGTCTATTACTTAGCATGAGAAGTCACTGCAAATCTAGCATTTTAGTCGGTATGTTTCTAAATGTATACAAGAAATGTCAGTTTTCCCTACCTTCTCCCATATCAGATTACCTATGTTCTTGTTTCCATTTAGTTATTGCAGAAGTTGATAATTTGCTTTTTGAAAATATATCTGTCATGACAACTTAATTATTCTGTGAATATTTCTGGCTCTTAACAGCAAAAATATGTAATATACATGAGCATTTATGATCGTTTCTCCAATTTTTTTCCTACTATTATATAATTCCATATTATACTATTGGGAACAATCTAAAATATTTTAACATGATTAATCTTTTAATTTTAGGCAATTAAATTCTCGCCTACCAAGTTATGTTGTAGAAACTGACTTTTTTAGAAGCTTCTTCATGCCTTCATATCCAAATAGAGCTGCACTTAACAGAAACAGTAGAATTGTAGATAGTGGATCAATGGATGTGCCTCAAAGGAACTCTCGTTTGCGTTCTTTAACTATTTACAACTCTCGAATGTCTGATAATTCACCCAGGCACCATCCTGAAAATAGGCAAAAAATTTTGCCTATTTCTCAAAGAAAACAATACGAAAATGGGTAGGTATTTGTTTTATTTCATAGTTTTGCTATTGCAATTTGTGATATTTTTATTGTATTTGAGAAAGATAAATAGATATTTCTTTTTCTGTTAATATTTTACAGTCTTGAAATTCCCTTTTTTGATTCATCTAAAATCTTTATTCTTATTACAAGTATGCTAAATATATTTTTTCCCCCTCCTTTTTATTTGAATTAGTTTGAAACATAATACTTTTGCAGTATCATTTCTTTTATGCTATCTTGGATTTGAATATTGTAATATCTGAGGTGATGGTATTATGCTGAGACGAACTTATACTTTTAATATTTTTTTGAATGAATATAATTCTGGATTAATGAGATTTTAATTCTAGAATGTGTTATCAAAATATAACTTGTAGTGAAATATTTGTAATTTCATTTTTACTTATTCAGATTGGTATGCTTAGTTTTTATAATGTGCTATAAATGATAAAATAGAAATGAATATATCCCATACTCAAATAATTAGGATAGATTCAGTTTTTCTCTTTCAAATTTATGTGTATAATAACTACACATATATCAATTTATGTGTAGATATCTACTCATATTTTATGAATATGTATATAAATTTAGTGCTTCTATAAATTATAGTGATTTTATGATTTTATATAAATTTGTTTGATCTAAAATTAGCTAAATTAATTGGCTAAATAATTATATAATATTTTTACAAATTTAAGCTTTTGCAATTATGCTTACATTCAGTTTCTTAGATTTGATTGGAAAAATGCTCAAACTATATCTTCCCTTCATTGGTTATTACATTTTTAATAAATTTTATTGATTTAGATAAATTTAATGGTAAATTATTCAAATTTTTCCATACAAATTTATATGCAAGTAATTTAGTTGGTATAAGATAATGGGGAGCCAGATTTGATTATTTTTTTACTATTGTAAGATGTTTAGAAAGCTTCTAAAATATTTACTTCAAGCGATAAAAAATTAAGCAATACAATAACCATAATAAAATTGAAATTCTTAGCAAAAAGAACTGATTATTCATTCAAATAAGTCCTTATCCTCCTTGGGTGGGTGTAGATGCTCTAACATTTCCTATAATTGCTAGGATATTGGTTGAATTCTATATATTGCTAACAAATTGTTTTGTCCTTTCTTATTGATTTGATGGAAATTAATGAAGCTAAAACAATTTTTGATGATGTTGTTCTGGGCATATGGTTCGTAACTTGTATCTTATGTCATGATAGTCAATTTATATTATTAGCAAAAGTTAGATCAATTTTTTGTTTTAATGTTATTAAAACATGTTTAATTTCTTTATATCAAATAGTAAAAGCAAATCATTGTTTAAAATGTAAAAAGGTCAAGGTGAAGAATTTTTGGAAGGATATCTTTTTTTTTTTTTTTTTTTTTTTTTTTTTAGTGAGAGGAGAATAATAAAAGATGGTGAATGCATTGAAAATTATTATGTGGACACATTATTATCCTTAGGAACAAAGCTTTTTTAGACAAAAGAAATGAATATTTTAAGAGATAGAGTAGAGTGCCTTTCATTATATGGTCTATGATAATGATGACAAAACTTTATATAGTTTATTAATTCTTTTTGTTTCTCATTTGTCATCAGCCTTTCAATAAAGCCTGAATTGACCATGGTTATTGATGAATAAAATTGCTATTTAAATCCCCTCCCTTGGAAGCAGGTTTATTATTATTATTGTTTTTAGAAATGAATGTGGAAATTGATTGAAACCATTCTAAGTATAATAAGTATTTTATATATAATATTGAAAGTTGCAGACAGCTGGTGACAAGTATTGACATTTTTTTTTTTTATCAAACTTGAATGGTTTTAGAATATATAAAATTATATGTGACTATTATTCCATTAGTTTTTATAATTATATTGGAAATAAATAAAATATTCAGCTTTTTTATGTTATGCCCTTTTTTATTAGAAAACTTGATTTTAAAACTTTATTTAAAGTAATCTAAATAAAGAATTTTTTAGAAAAAGGCTTAATTTAATAAGGAAGATTGCCCCTCTTTTCCTCATAAATAAAATAAAATGACATGAAATGAAGATATATCTTTCTTTTGTCTCACTATTAAACAGTATTGGTCATATTGCATTGCTGGGAAAATTATAAATCATGATCATAATAATTGTCTCTTGTTTTATTTTTAAATAAAATATGTAATTTTCAATTGGAAAATATTAAAATTTTTATTGCAGAAGTAGTATGTGTTCGAGGCCATCCCCTTTGAACTCGCCTATTGAATCTCCACTTTCTTCACCATATGCTTCTCCTTTGAATTCGGAAACAAATTCCCGAGCTCCATCTCCGTGGAATATTCCGCCTCCAAATGTGGGCTATAGTGCAAGCAGTTCCTGTAATGCCTGTCCTGAATCACCAGGAATGGAAAAGATACAACCAAAAGAAATTGCAGATCAATGGGATTCATTTCAAAATTACAAATTTGAAGAGGTTAGTATTATTCTCTGCCTGTGTGATGTGAAAATTGTATATTAAATATAATTTTATTTGAAATATACTTATTATGAAATAGTAACTTTTTGGTCGTGAACGTGGTGAGTTTTAAATGTTACTCTGGACTTATATTGGAACCTAATTATTCGATGAAAAGAAAGGAAGAAACTAACATTACAATGGTATTCATACATATTTCTTTATATTTATAGCAGATCATAAAATATAATCTACTATATATCATGTTGAAAACATAGAAATCTAATACTGATAGTCTCTCCTATTTTTAGTTCAATAACTATTTTTATAATTTTCAAGATCAATGAAAATATTTATACAAAAGTAGCAATTACTTAGTGCTCTAATTTTATTCAAATACATCATATTCGTCTTTCACTTCAGTGTAATAGTCTGTATATTTAATTGGTCATAGTGAGTGAGTGAATGAATGACTGTTAACTGTTCTGTCTTTAGTAAAATCTTTAATGGTGAATTTGAGTAAATTGGATTCATTTATATTCTTCTTTTCATTACAGAAACTGTGGTTGCTTATTCATTATAAACATATTTCTACTTCCTATTACTTAAAAGCTCAGTTTTAAGTCCATCATACTTTAAACAGTTTGTACAAATATTTTAATAATAAAATGGAAATTTTTTATTGATATATATAACATTTCTAAACTGTTTTATAATAGTTTTTCTTGTACTTATTTGTCATTATTATGTCCCCTATATCTTTTCAATATTACGTTGCAATGGTCAGTTTTGTACATATTGTTGATAAAATAATACAAACTCCCATGAGATAAGAGAAAAGCTTTGTTTATAGAAAATTTGACTATCCGTTAACTTAATTACATATTGTATAGAACATGGGGTGGATGCAAGAGATCATAAACAACATTTAATGGAATATGAAACCATTCTTTCTGGAGAACAATCTGTAATTCCGAAAGCCTAGATAGTGTTTGAAATTTAGTGCAGAGTTTCGACTCTAAATATCCCCACAAATATTCAATAATGTTCATGGCAAGTGACTGAGGGGACCCGGCAAGATGTCATATTTCCATTTCGTGCTCTTCAAACCATTTTTGAACGATTTTAGCAGCGTGGGTAGAGGTGTTGTCATCTTAATAAAATGGGCGTTCTCCAGTAAATGAGGTGTGGTGGGGAAGGATGCACCTGATCTGCCAGACTATTGACATAGTGGGAAGCTTTTATCTTCCCATGCAGAGTAACAAGCAGCCAGACACCCCAAACCATAAGGAAACCACTTCATCCTTCACAGTCAGCAAGAGGCAGTCGAGAGAAAATGCTTCTGTGGGCCTCTTCATAAACTGCAACTCTTTCTTAAAGCATGAAGTTCCATTTGGACAGTGTTTACTAAAATGGGGTTCTGGAGATAACAATTTATCTCAATATTATCTGGAGTAAAGATTATTTTTGTTTTGGGGCTCTGTGCGAGCCAACCCTCTTTTTTTCTTCTCAGTAATCTTTTTCTTTGTCTACTATTGAGCTTTGCAGATGCCATATTTTGTATATGATGTCATAACGGCTGATACAGTACTCCTTGCTAGCCTTAAATAATTAGCTGTTTCTGTCATCGAGCAAACGAGCGCACCACATTACAGTTATCAGGCCTTTTTCGAACTTTTGACAAGTCAATCATTGTTCAGTTTCTCAGAAAGTACAGTAAACGCATGCAACTTCTATGGCTGATGTTGAACAACTGATACCTTACTTTTCTTAAGCAGACTTGAATGCAAAGTGACATGCACGTTCTGCTTCTTTGAAATGGGTTATACTTTTTTCGTGAGTGTTTGTATTATTTTGTCACCCATCTGTATGTGAAAGAGAGGTTTTTTCCTCTTTTATTAGGAATCGAATATTCATTTATAATTTTTCTATGAAATTATCTATTTTTTGCAATGTTGGACCAATAAAATTGTAATTAATATTTCTTTCAATCAAAAATCGAATTTTATGATATATCAATAGCTGTAATATATCATAATTGTGTGATATATCAATAGCTAGAATAGAAAAAGAGAATGGCAGATTATTTGCAAGTGAACTATTATGTAAAATTACAAAGTATATGCTGTCAAGTTTAAATTAATGCTTTGTTTTCACTATAAAATTGATTATACAACAGAAAAAAAGTTAAAAAATAAATGCTTTTTTAACAAACTTAAATAGATTAGGTTTCATTTTTTATTTCCCTGAAATAAGTTTGTGTATGTCATAAGTTCCCGCCGCCTATGATTAAGAGCATTTTTTCCCTTTAAATTAGTGTATAGGAAAGTTTAAGAATCAAGCAATTAACTGCTGTTGAATTTGCTTATTCCATTGGTATAAAAAAAAAGAGGGCGAGTTAAATAGATCTAAGGTGTAGAGATTTTTTCTTTCAACAAAATTAAAGGTTTTCTTTGAAATTTAACCTTTGTTTTTATATACATAATTTAAGCCTTTTATATTTTAAATAGTTGCAATATAAATAGTAGATATTTCCATGACTGGTTTTGGTTAACAGTGTATGTATTTCTTACCTTAAATTACATATTATTGCTTTGATTCCATATCATTTATTTAGTTTGAACAATTTTTAATTATTTGCTGTGTTTCCCCTCCTTTTTCTTTTCTGACACTTCAGAATACGACCAAAATTATAATATACCTAGACAGTGCAGCTGTTATTTTAACTGTTTGAATAGTCATCAAGATGATTGGCTTACTTCTCTTAGTTGTGAAATCGCAGAGTAATTTGTTGTTTTAAAACCAATATTTGTTTTTATAGCTTCAAGCCATGCCTGTTCAAGAACTGGAAGCCTTAGGCATTATCAAAGATACAGGAGTAAAATTAGCTAAAGATCCTGATTGTAAAAGGTATTATTTTTACATATATCCATCTATTTAATGGAATATTGCTGCTTCATTGATTATATATGTTTATCTCTCATTTTCACATTGAAGTGTATAAGTAATGAATTTGCTGTTTTGTATTTAATTTATCCATATCTAATTAGCATAAAATTATAAAATCCAATGTTATTTTCGATTCCGTTAATATTATAAGATATTGTACCTATAAAAACTATATTTAATTCCATTTTGCTCATTTTCTTGCTCCATTAATAATTGTCTATGTGGAAAAACAAGCAATTTTATTTATAATATTGTAGTTTTATTGAAGAAGGACATATATCTAAAATGGATCTTAACTAGTGTATTTTTGAACACATAAAGGAGAATATTTATTTTATTTATTATTGTAATTTTTAGCCCTCCCAATGGAATAATTGGCTGTTACATTCCCAAAAGTGCTCTCTATGTGAAATCTGGTCCACTCCTACATAATAGCAATGACAGCTCACCAGTATGCTCTGAGTATTCAAGTCCGCCACAGAGTCCTTCACCTGGTGAAACTTGTAATCAAAGTAGTTCTCTCAGTTCTGGCAATGAAGAAAACACAGAAAAAAGTACTGAAATTCTTTTCTGTTACAGAAAATAGCTAAAAATTTCGTTAATAATTATTAAGTGATTAATCATGACTAATTTTGAAAACAAAAGTATTCCTTTGTAATAATTTGATGAATCATCCTTTTTGATTCTAATATACTCATAAATATCAGTTTTTAAATAAAATAGATTGATTAATTAATTTGTATTATCTGTTATTTAAATAATTTTTAGATGAATTTTAACACTTTGTCTTATATTCAAATCTTTTTAATAAAATTTTAATTAGTGATATATTTTGCAAAACATTATAAAAATAGAAAATAATACATATATTTTTTTTCTTTTATTATTATTTAGGATCTCTGTCTAAAACTCTAAGTGAAATGTGCAAAGTAGATGAGACAGCAGCAACAGTTTCTGATTCACCTTTTAAACGAACAGATGACGATTCTGTCTGTATGAAAGGGAATCCAAATCGTTCTTCTGTATCTGTCATTCCTTTTGCTGTTCCTTATAGCTCTATTGTTACACCAATTCCTCCACCCCAAAGTATGAAGCCTGCATACTTACCTATTACATGCCGAACAAATAGTGGACCCCAGCATCTTAGCCCAGGTGCTGTAGTTTTTGATAATCAATTTTCAAGGGTTCCCTTGTGCCTCCCAAGTGCTCTTACTACATTTTTGCCAGGACCACAAAGAACTCATGCTGCAACTCCAGACAGAGTGTTATCTCCCTCTAGTCTGCCAATTTCAACGGTATCCCCATTTCCTGTTGTGACATCTGGGTGCACAACTGTTCCCAGTGCCAGTTGCAGCATCACTACTCATAGGAGTAGTAATGTGACTGCTGTGACTCACTCAGGAGCATCCAGCAATAGATATACGCCTAAGAATTCAAATGTAGCAAGGGACAGTGATATTGTCAGTAAACCTGTACAACAGACTGCCGATGGCCCTTATGCAACTGGTTATATTTTGAACACTTCTACACAGTTGACTGCTGTCTCATGTTCGTGCTTTACAACAAATTCTGCTCGGCCATCACCTGCTCCTTCACCATCTGTTATGTCTCCAGGAGCTACTCCTCAGCCTTCTGCTGTGCCAGTTTCCATGTCTTATCTTGGAATGCCAACTTGGAACTTGTTTCATTCCATACCATTCCTTCAGGCACAAACACCAGCAAATGGTTTTGTTCCACAAGCTGGAATGACAAATTCTGGACAAGGTTTTAGTTATACTTTGCCAAATGGAATGACTGCAATATCCCCAGAGCTTATATATCCAGGACAAACTTTTACGATACAGTCCCCATCCACTCAGAGTCCAGTTGCTGCTACTCCAGTAACACAATGTTATGGAGCATTTCCTCAGACTGCTGCACTACCTGTGAAATTGGGAACTTGCTATAATTGTGGAAAAGTAGGCCATCGTGGGCCAGAATGTAAAGAGCAAACAATGGATGATATGAACAAGTCAGGTACAGCAGAATTTTTTTTTATCTATACAGATATAAATTAATATTAATAATTTACTTTAAAAAATGGAAGATTAATTTATCTATATAAATAAAATGCTAGCATATTTGGCACAGAACTCACTTTTTATTACCTTATTGTTGAATGGTAGCATTCATATCACCTATGTATAATTTCAGTCTGCTTCAATGAACTTTACTACAATTATACTTCATTTAGTATTTTCCTTTGCTAATTTATGGAGCTGCAAAATATTATTAGAAATGCTCTGGGCAGAGCTTGCTTTATTACCAAAAACACTATTTAACATCACTTAGTGATTAGAAAATGTAAAAAAATACGATAATTTAAATAGGTGTGAAATATTAAGTTAAATATGAAATTAAGTAATTGTTTCTAATAGATAATTGTCATGCCTATCAAAATTAATGTTCACAACAACAATATTTTTGCATTAAAACTGAAAAAAATCTTTTTAATGGTAATTCATCCATCCGTCAAAACATTCAATAGCATACTTTCGTCAGTCATTAACTCTGAAGTAGGACTTTTGCTTTTATTTAGTGGTATGTACACTTTTTAATTTGTACTTAACAATAGTAATGGTAAGCTAATTCAATCAAATTCTTGTTTTTCAATCATTTGAATTAATAATGTAATTTTTTTTTTTAAAAAAAAATGCATTCTGTATTAAACATTTAACAGCCTAATAATTCAATAGTCTGACCAAATTATCTGGTGGCTATTTAATTCTTAAAAATTTTTCTTTGGCACTCATGTTTCAGTCAGTTCAGGTTGTCTTTTAAATTTCATATAGTAATAAAGAATAAGGTTTTATAATAATAAATAAAATAAGGTCTTTGCCTTCTAAATTGAAATAAATTCAAAATCATATATTCAAAATGTTTGCGTTGAAAATTTTTTTAATTAATTGTTGTACATTTGTCTCTTATATAATTTTTTTTCTTGCTACAAATTCATTCCCATAATCATAGCTTTCACAAACTTTAATATTTCCTGCTAAAATAATAATAATAATTTTGAAATTCAGTGGCAGTAAATTATATTACACAAGTTCCAAACTTCTTTCTTTTTTCTTATATATTTTCATTAAAAAGACTCGGTACGTTCCAATATAATTTGAATGGAGCATTGAAAGAATGTTAATAATTTGGTAACCAACAATGTGTAAAATTACTAGCATGATTTTAACTATTTTTTTTTGAATAAATAAAATGAGTTGAAGAAAATAATTTCACTTGTAGTTGCTTCTGTGCTTATATTGATGTGATGTACTTAATTTATTTATTCCATCTAAAGAAATAATAGATTCTTGGAGAATATCCCCCCCCCCCTTCCCAGATGCACTTACTATATTAGCTAGAAATCAAAACTACTTGAAATGCAACTTATATGAATGAAGATGTCATTATGATGCTATTAACTTTGAAGATTTTTAGCAGTCAGATTAAAAGTTAATGTCATTGAGTTGAGCCTTTTTTTTTTTTTTGTATAGCTTTGCTATTCATGTTTTAGCTTTGATGTTTCTTGATTATGCAGAGAGGGAGTATAGAATTATGACTAGACCCATTCTAAAAAGTCCATGATGTAAATGCAATATCTTTTGTTAGTGAGACTCACTTTACTCGCAATGACATTTTTTTAATGCTCAAATACTTCTTTAATCAGTTGCTTTTTTGTAGTATTATACAATAGTCCTGTGATTTATTGTTATTATTATTTTTTTCCTTTCTTATCTAACTTAAATATATGATTGTATTTATTAGGCGTTTTGCAATTTTTAGTGCCATTTTTTAATCATCCTATTCTTTTTTTAGGTAAATTCCAGTTAAATTACAATCCTGTACCAAAGATATCTGATTGTCATGAGTAGTTCTTGCAGACATTTCTCATGATGCTGGAAGAATAAAAGTTATGTGTTTTGTGTTTAAAATGCTTAGCTATTTTGGCAAGCTGGAAATTTATTTATTCTGCTTCTCTGTATTATAGTCATCAATAATTCTTGAAGCACTGTTAACTGTCTTGTTACGTTTCAAAATACCTGACAGATTTTTAAAATCTGCGGTTGTTTTGTGTGTCTTTATTAAATGAGCTAAATATATTATAAATAATAAAAGAAATCTAAAGTAAAAATGTAAATTTGTACATATATCTATCTATATATATTTGATTTTTTTTTTATTTTGTTTTGTTTTAATGCCTTCTTCCTTAATCTTTACTGAAATAAAGAACACATGCCTGTCTATAAATTGTAATATACCAAAAAAATAAGCTGATTGACATTGTTTCTAGTCTTTAAATAAAGTAAATTATCTCTTAATATCAATAATAAAAAAAAAAATTTTAAATTGCTAATAATATTGAGTATAATAATTGTAATCTCTTTATTAAAATTGTAGATTTACTGTATATAAATATTAATCTGTTATTTAATTGTATTATATGTATTTTATGCTTTTATGGTATTTTCTGTACATGTGTTAAGTTAGTCAAATGAATTGTGATTTTTTTTTTCCCATTTATTTTCTTATTAAGTTATATTTGACCTTAAAGTGGATGGATAGAAAAATAAAAATGGAATAGTTTGGTTTTACTTATTTTTTGTTGAATTTAGTGATGGAATTTTTAATTTTAGTTAACAAAGAAATTATTAAAATTTTAAAAATTCTTAATGTTTTTAAAATCAAGCTTTTATGTTTTTAGCAATCAAAATTGATTTGATTCACTACTTTAGAAATTTAAAAAATATTTAATATATTATTTTTTTATTATAAAAATGCAAAAAGCATTTTATTAATCTAGAATTTTTTTTAATAAAAAAAAATTATAAATATACAAACATTTTATGATTTGGAAATTATTTCTAATTCTGTAATTAATCCAGGTGAGATAGCTTATTTTGTAGGATTTGTTCCTCATCAACTCTTTATAATCTGCGTAAAGGTGTTGAAACTAATACATGCTTTTCTCTTTTCTTGCCTTAATTGCATTTTCTAATATGATGTAAAATAATTGCGCTTGATGCCCATCAAGAATAAATGAAATGTGAACTTAAGCAATAAAGGCAAGGTTGAGCAATAATTTACTCTCAGATTATTTTTCATGTTGTTGGTATAATGTGAACAGTTTATATAAAGTAGTTATTATAACTTCTTTTCCAAAACACTTCAAGATCTGTTAGAAGTGTTGTACATTAATTGTTATAATCAATTTTAAAGTTGATTTTAGTATCAGAAAGAGAGAAAAAATAGTTTTTGCAAATGGTTGGTGGAAAGTGAATTGCACGACTTTATGTGTATATAAATTGCTTTGAGGCAGTTTTAAATTATCAATTGTACATAAATTTTTCTGCATGTTTGAATGTTTGCATATGTTTTTTGAGGAGTGTGTCAGATATAACCTTTAGTTGCCAAATTTCAAATAGAATATATTTCAAGGATTGCCTGCTGATGTGTATGAGACTTTATATTATTTTATGAATTAGAGATATGAAGTGTTTATGTAATTATCAACTAATTATTGAAATAAACGATATTTGATTCAAGGTGTTGAATTTTATTTTCAGTTAATCTTTATGAATTCAGCAGTTGTTTCATTGGAAACATACTTTTCCAACTTATATTTTTTGTAGAAGTAGATTACTTTTATGATGATAGTGTTTATCATATGAATGAAAATTTTAAACTCCATAATTAATCATTTTCTCTGTTCATTATTTGATGTGATGATATCATCCCTCTTTCCCAAATGCTTTTTCTCTAAAAAATAAAGAAGCACTGCCATTACTTTGCATTTTATATCTGAAATAAAATTATTATAGAGGATTATATATGTAGTCTATTAAAAAAGATTTGTTGATATAATAAAGATATTTTTTAATTTTTTTGCCTGCAAGTGTTATTTTACCCATATTATTGAAATAATTCATTTATTTCAAATTCAATGAATACAAGCATTCTTGTCAGTAATTTCTATCAAATTGTGATTAACAGTCAAATTCAGGTGGATTTAATAGTGCTTATATTTTGATTGTTATATTACAAATAATTGGCTAGTAAACAGTTTAAATAAAAAAAAATGAAAAATTTATAAAATGATTAAAAGTAGAATTTATTCTTGTAATATCAATATAAAATATGATTTTAAAAAAATTAATAAACTACAATTCTAAAAAAAGAATTATCACTTTATTTAATTTAGTAAGGACTTTCTTTTTATTGAAAAGATATCTCCATTGAGGAATTCATTAAATAATCTTAAGAGCAGACGGGAAAAAGAATAAAAATTAATTACTTGATTTAATCTAGAATGTTAATATAGTATTGAATTGAAACCATGTACATATGTAAGACAGAGGAAAACATTCAAATAGTTATAATATCAAGTAACTTATTTTGTGTACTATCTCCCAAATCAAAAAAGTAAGTTCATCTATAAATGGTTGTTTTTTAATCTATAATTCAAATGAGATTACCTATCCTGCAATTTAAGAATGTAAATGTGTTGCTAATTTAAGTACAATATTTTGCAAATTTATTTAAATTTGATTATAAAAAGCTTGTAAGCTTCTGTTTGCATAGCAGTTGAGCTTTTTTCCATAAAACTTCATAGGTGAATGATTTTGGTGTCTTTTGACAATTATTCATGGCATTAAAAAAAATTGAGCAATTACATAGATCTGTCAAAATGAGCCTAAATTTTCTAAAAGGAAATGCTCTTCAAAAAGTATGTTAAGGAAATTCATGTACTTAAAATGCAGTTTATCTTGAAATCTGTGCCAATTAAATAATTTACATCTGTCTCTTCAAACATCTCATCCATTTTGCATTGCAAATAATGTATTACTAGTATTTCCTATTCTCATTGTAAAATACATTTTAGGTATAAAACAATTATTTCTGAACCAATAATTTATGTGCATGCAGATAAAATAAATACAAAAATTCCTCTTGAGATTTTTTTAACCTTTTTTTTTTTTTAGGTAGGAGCATGGTGAAATTACTTATCTTTAACGTCAAGTTAAATTTGAAATGATTTCTATTAAAAAGATTTTCTATGATTTTTTTTTTTCATTGAATAGAATTTTTGTAGCATCTATGAAAAAACTGATTGTTAATATACAATGTATTGAGCTAAAATTATCCATGGAAGCAAAATGAGACAGACTGGATTTTGAGATTTGGTAACATTTTTGTAAGTAATCTAAAATGTTTCTTAATCCATTGAATAGAAATGATGAGTTTATAATGAGCTTTCTTGGGCAAACTTATTACAATGAGTTTGCTCCTCAGAAATTACTGAGAGTTGATGCTTTTTATTAAAAGTTTTATTTATGAAGTTTTTAAGGGGGGGGGGATAAACAAGTTTTCACATCGGTCCTTTTTAAAACAGAAAATTTTATTGTTTACCTTCGCAATGTTTAGTGATAATAAATTGCAGTTCAAGTGGTTAATACTGTGGTAATCAGTTTCAGGTGCAATATTACTTCATAAAAGATTTTGCTGACAACCTTTTTTTTTTTTCAGAATTTCAATATTACCTGTTCAATGTTACCTTCTAAGATTTTGTTTGTGGTTGTCAATTCTCAAAGTGTTTTTCTTCCAGAAATAATTTTAAAATATATTTGCTGTAAAATAAATAAGCCAATCAATAATTTAACAAATATTTATTAAAACTTTTAAATGCACATTTGAGATTCTTAAATCAATTGTGAAATAAATTTGAATAATTTTGTGTGTCTTTGGATAATATAATTGCGCTAGAAGAGTAATGACTTGCAATAATAAATGCAAATTATATTTATTACTGAAATTTATTACACCTGAACGACAAAATTCCAATTTCTTTCTTTTAGTATATCATTTTTTAAATAAGTATTAATGTCATCAGATTCTTTTCTGTAGAGAATAGAAAAGGAAAAGTTTCTCTGTGATAAAGACTGTCACATAAAAAAGGCGTTCATTACCGAATTTTATTAAAAGAAAACAAACTTTTTGTAAAATTTAATTATGAAATTTCATAAAATCCGTTTATATAAATAAATACCAAAACTGTCGCCAAATATATTACGTCCCTGAAATCGAAAACATAAATGTATAATGTCGAAGCTGATGAAATGTTTCTTGAGCTGTTGGAGAAATATGCATCTTTTTTTCATTCCATGGTTGAGGAAGCACTTTGAACTTGCAATCAATTTCTTTCACTAATTTGAAATATGTCTGTAGAAATTTTAACTAAACATGTTCCTCATTACTTCCAAAAGAAAGTTTTTTTAAAAACTAATTTTATTTCTTCTATAAGATTTTTTTTTTTTTTTTTTTTTTACTTTTTTGTAAATGAAGCATAGAGAAATTAATGTAATTGTGAAAAAAAGTTAGAATTCGGAATTTTGACAAATCTATATTTTGGAGACAGCACATTTTTAGAAAAAATTGTCTGTCTGTCTCTGGCAAAGATGACGCAAAAAAGGTTGAGCTAGACAGGTGAAATTTAGTATATGTCTTTGCACCGAATTTATAGATTTCTATCAAATTTTGAGTAACATCCGTTTATAGAGGAAGTCTGTCTGTCTGGCTATCCGAATGTACCTTAGTATAATAATTACAAATCAATGAAAGCTAGATAGATAAAAACCGGAAAACAGATTTTACATCTATATTGTAGACACCTAAAAATTTTGAGTCAAATCTACAAGGGTTGACCATTTGTTGTCCTGTACTTTCAGAGACATGTAAACTCGATAGCTTCAAAATGCAATGATTTAAGTATTTCAAATGTGGTAAAGGATTTTATGACTACAAGTATAATTCTTTGTCAAATTTTTGTTTCAATATGTTGGATTTCTAAAACACAAACTCGGTTTTCGGATACAATTAATCCCGTGTCAGGAATTAATCGCCAAAAACCAAGCCAAGGACTACACGATAGTTTCAGTAAAAATATTAAATTCAGGTCAAATGTTAATGTTTTGTAACTATTGTACACCAATATCATGTAAAGTGTTCTCTGTTTTATAAAAGTTCCGATGTTTTTTGCGAGGATACGGTAAGGAGATTAGAATTTAGAACCTTTATTAGAGAATGTGAGAAAAGGTTCTGGGGAGACCACTTCCATTGTTTGGCTTTTTCTTTATCCCTTACTTGACTTACGGCCGTATTCACCAACCGTTGTTAAACATCAGCTGATGATTAAACACTGATCAGCAGTCAAATCGGTATTCAGCTGACCAAACTGATTGTCAGTTTCTCCCTGTTTTGCCCATTTTTTGATTCACGGACTTCCGATAATCAAATTTGATCAACGGTTTTCCGCATGCGCAGTTCTCAAGAAAGACAACTGTTACATTAGTTTTCAAACAAACATGGAGGATTGGAATTTTTGCAGTTGATATCAGATAGGAGGTGAATAATTTACATTGACAGAGTATCTGATTTGGATTTGTTAGATGAATATGATTTTGTTTCGAAGTACAGCAGACTTCCCCGTAATTCTGCTGAATGCATTTTATCTTTGAGAAGGAGAAATTAAGCACCAATGTTTTACGAAACAGTGCTGTAACTACTGAAGAGAAATTGTGTATTGCCTTACGTTTTTTTGCTTCAGGAAGTCATCAACAAATAATTGGTGATTTCAATCAAACTAGCCAGTCATCATGTTGCTGGGCTATAAATGAAGTATCTAGATGTATAGCTGAAATGAGGCCAAGATTCATTTACCTACCAAATAATGAATCTGAGCGACTTGAGGTATGTTTACATTAATCTCTTTTATATCCTTCATATGGGAATCCCTTTTTATTATTATTATTATATCCGAGTCGATTTTTGATTATTATTTTCTAGAATTAAAACTAGAATCTGTCATTTGTATAATTCCTTGAACATTCAATTTTTTGAACCAAATGAATTATAATTAAAAGAATTTGCTAAACTTATTATTACCTTTTAGATAACTCATTGTTTTGTATGATTATACTGTTTTTTGTCAAATGATTGTTCCTTAAAATGCTTCCATTAAAAACGTTTTATTGCATATTTTCTATCAGGTTAATATAATGACTTGCTAGTAAAATAAGTTGTTTTGTATCTATACATATTCATATCATTTGTGTAATCTTATAATTTTTTTTAATTATGTTATTATGGCGATATGAGTTATTAAAAAATGATAATGTATGTATGTAATATTTTTTCAAATCATTTTTATTTAACTTTTAATATTACTTTTATAACTAGAGTTCATCTTTAACAGTTTTTTGCATTTGTCATGCTATAAGAAAAGTTTCCCATTCTTTACTAAGACAATGTTACATGTTAATCAATTTTAACCTTGTTCCTTTTATTGTTCAATTTTGTAAATCTGTAAAAATATATTAAAGAATTCAAGTATTAAAGATTTTTTGCGATATAAACTGAAAATTTTCATTATGCTTTATTCCATATTGAAAAATTCTTATTTCTCCACCCCTACCGTTATACAGCTGTATATCAAAGATTATGGCTGATTTTTGTATGAATATTTAAAGCAAGAAGGGTTTTTGAAAAACGACCACTTAAATAATAAATATGTTTTCATTGAACTAGTAATATTTTAAGATTAGGTAAAAAAATATTCTTTCTGTAGAATATTTTCCAAAGTTATCTGAAATCACTTACACATTTTTTAGAATGCACATTTCTAATAATTGAGAATAGAATATCTTTTTTCTTTATAATAGGTGTACTGTATAAATGAATTCTAAATATTTATTCTAAATTTAGATTCAAAAAATGGTATTTTTGAATTATATCAAATATTTGTGTTTATACTAGTAATTTTTCAGTATGTCATGTAAGTATTATTGTTAAATTAGCAATTTTTTTTTCATTACAGTTATTTATAATATTGTAATTAATTCTTATTTCACATTTCTCAGATTAAAGACTTGCCAAGATATGGAAGAAATAAGGAACAGCTTTTTCCTTTTGAAAAAAAAAAAAGAAGAAAAGCAACAAACAAAGAAATCTTTTTCATCTGTCTGGTGATGATTATACAGGATTGCTTTTTGTATTTTTGAAACTTTCTTGTATGATTCATTTCCATGACTGTACACGGTTTTCACATGGATATATAAGTTTTTTTTAGTAAATTGATTTTTTATGTTATTATTTATATTATAGAAAAGGAATTATTGCAGTTTTTATTATGATTAATAATTAGAAATTTAAAGAAATTACTTTTGTTACTTATAAATTGTGTGATATAATAATGTGCTTAGTCGCTCAATAAAGCTAATCTCTTTTACAATATCAGTTTACTTCATCTTTAATCTTCAACAGTGTGTATAAAATTAACATTTTTTAAAGAGATCAAATCATGACCTTCGTATCTGCTGAAAATTATTCCCAATTTTTGTTAATGTTTTCCTTCTCATTATACAACAAATTTTAACATTACTTCTAATGACTCTACCTAACTATTTTTTGAAAGATGTTATTTTATAATTTATCTGTATAGAAATGACTAAATAATTCCATATTCAAATCTTTGAAAATCAAATATATTTTTAATTTGATGTTCTTTTTATGATTTATAGAAAATGACATACATTTATGGCTCATATCAGTGTAGTTCTTTCCTAGTGGTTTTATGTGCTCATTATCTTATTACAATATGTATATATATTAGAAAAATAAAAAGACACATATAGAAGAATTTTGTATTAAGAATCAGCATTAATGTTGCATTTTAAAGCACCTTTATTGACACTTCCTTGTAATTCTTGTAGAATTTTGAATTAACAATCAGCATAAATATTACATTTTAAAGTGCCTTTAATGGCATTTTGTTTTAATGCTTGTAGAAGCTGTAACTTCTCCATCAGAATTTTCTTTTTCAATTCATATAATATGTTACTTTTCGAGTCAGATTTGAATAAAGCAGATTTTTGTATACAGAAGTCCTTTTTCAATTTTGCATATTTTAAGATATTATGAGAAGTGTGTAAAAAACAAAGAAAATAGATTAATTGGGATTTGAAAATTTTTGAATTTTAAAAACAAGTATAGATAATAACTTATCCGAGTTACTTCAAATTTCTACAAATTATAATGCAAATATAAAATTTAAAAAAAAAGTTTTTATTTAAAAAATTCATTAACTTAACTGACAGTTTAATGTAACCTATTAGAATAATATTTAAGTTTATTTCAAGAAAAAATTTTTTGTGAAAAATTCTTTTACGTTCTTGAAACATTTCAATTCGGATAATCTTTCATCATATTTTAAATATAGAAAGAGATTCCTTGTTTAAATACACAAGATTCTGAGTTGAAAAATTTGACAATTAAATAAAGGAAATTATGCTGACTTAACAGTATTTAGTTAGATAGTTGTGCTCATAGGTTTATGATTTCTGGAAGTAACGATTGTCATGAAGATATGAATAATTAAAAACATCATTGGAAATTAATATAATAAAGTGACAGATATTATTCAAGTATTAGTAGAAACTTAACAATAAAATATCAAAAAATTAATAACTTATTTGGTACAAAATTCTGGGAAAAAGAAAAAAAAAAAAGCAAGAGCTTGTTGAAACAAATGAAAAATATCAAATTTTCTTGAAAGAATTAAAATATCATAACTAGTTTCTGACAGGCTAATCAAGTTAACATTTGTTGCTTTTTGATTGTTTGAATCATCAAGCAGAAAGTGTTAAAAAAATTTATTGTTAGTTGTTGATGTTTTTCCACTCAATTTATTTATACAAAAGTGAATGGTGAGTGCTTATGATGTGCAAATTAATCATTTCTTTTATTCAAGGATAGCAATTCTAAAATAAGTATGGTTGTCATCAATATTTATATTATTTTTATGCAGATTTGTAATGGCAAGATTGTGAAGTACATGTTGTCAAACTGACAATTAACTCATTCAAATTTAAAGAGTTGTTAAATTCATTGTTTATAAAAAGTTTTAGATATTAGATACAAATGAGCTAATTCACTTCCACAATAATAAAATATTATAAATATTTATTGCATGAATATTTATTTTGGCAAAAAAGGCTCTTGTTTTTCATAAGAATTCTTCAATATTCATATACAATTTTCACTGACTTTTGTTTATAATTTGAATTTTCTGATTTGCAGCATATATTCTGAATATATATATTCTTCTTATATGTATATATTCTGGCATTTATAACTATAAATTTATATCTTTTTTAACAATTATATATGTAAAAATTTAATATTCTGATAGTTAATAAAAGAAAATTTTTCCATATTTGCTTTTCGATAGAAATAAAAGCATACCACAGAATAAGTATTTTTTACTTTTATTCAGCTTTGAGGGAAAAAAATTATCTCAAAAACTACTGAATATGTAGACAACTAATACATATTTAAATATTGACACCATAAACAATCTTAGTATTTTTTTTAAATATAATATATTGTGGAAGTTTAAAACCTATTTGTTTAAAAATAAATGCTGAAAGTCTAATAACAATCTTAAAGAGAAGTTTGCAATATATGCTATAAACTTCATGCAAACAATTATATGGGATTGCCAGAGATATCATTGCTTTTCATTACAATTTAAATAACCTTTGGAAATTGAAATATTTTGTGTAAATGAAAATTATTTACTAATATGAAAGTCATAATACTTGTAAGCAAGATTTTATACACTACATTTCCTCCTCTTTTATTATATTAAAAATACAGGATACTACAATTTTTGTTAAATTCATTGTTTAGAAGAAGCTTCAATGAACTCCTCACTTGCGAAATCAGTTTGCAGCAGTTTGTTATTTCTATTGTTTATGTATATACTCTATAATTATATAAAAAATGTTTAAATATTTCCATAAGTAAATGAACTAATTTAAGGTTAATATGCATTTTTTTCAAAAATTTAATTCAGATAGGCCTTTTGTAAAAGTTTAATTCATTGGAAAACTATTCAAAGCACAGCTAATATGCATATTCTCAATTCAAAAGACAGCAAATGCTCAAATGTTTTATTATATAATAAAACAGTGGAAATTTAAAATATACTTGGTTAATAATGTATAGTCAGAGAAACAATCCTACGAAAAGCTATAATATCATGTAAGCAAATCGGTGAGATTATCACTACAGGGGTGTTTGTGGGACCCCAAAAAATCCCCTGAAACTTTTATGGACTTACTACCGACATTTTGAAGGGGGGGGGGAGAAATGAAAAATTACAATTATGAAGTATTGAATGACCTAATTATAAAAGTTCAACGAATTACTTTTTTTGCAAAATTAATAACCATTAATTTTGCAAAATTAAGACCTTTGAACCCAGGTCACGTGATCGCACATCTGGTCGAACGAAGTCTCTCCCTTTTTTTTCTGCGGCGCCTACTTGCCGAAAAGAATCCAGAAGAGAATGTCCGAGAACCGGGGGAATGAGTCATAACTCGCAATAAGAACAAAAAAGAAGTTTTTCCCCCCTTTTCACGCATTATCACTGCCTTTGGAGAAAGAAAGGAAAAGTTTTCACCACACACACTGACCTTGCGTTTTCTGCTTTCAAAGCAAACAAAATTACCCAGATCAAAATAAATAATTCATTATTATTCCTACTTCCTTTTGAATGACCATCCCCGGAATTTCCGGGTATCGAAGTTCAAAATCCCCGGAATTCCGGGGTTTCCCCGGAGCACAAACACCCCTGTCACTAGGCAATATCTCCTTTATTTTCTCGTTTGATCTTACCACATTCCTTGTACACATCTCGGAAAGAAACAAAATAACAACAAAAACACGAAACAGCGCCACCCATCAGCTGATAATCATGTGATATATATAGACCAATGAAGATCCATTTCCGGTTGAAAAAAGCAGAAAAAGCTGCTTGTCGTAACCTTGATGCTTAGTCGTAAAATTAACGTTCGTGAATACCAATGATCATTGGTTGATGATTTGTCATTGATCATGGGTTGAACGATCCGATGTTTAGCAACCGGTTTGGTGAATACGGCCGTTAATAATCATGTATTCGATCTCAAACTAAATAATTTGTACATTTAATTTTCAGAATGTCGTTCATATAAATGCGTCTTTTCATCAAACTTTCTTGATGTTAAATTTTATACAATTATTTTATATCGTATGAAAAATTGTTTTGCCCTCACATAGTTTTTTTTTTTTTTTTTCCTCAGAAACTGAAAAATATATTTTCAATCGGAAATTCTCTTTAAGTCAATTGGCAACATTGCAAAAGAAAAGAAAAACAAAACAAGTTAAATTTTCGTCGACCGGCATATTCCCAGTGTACCAAGAAAATATTGAATATTGCTTTAATTAAATGAAGAATTTGAAATTTTTTTAAAGTGGAAGTAATAACAATAATAGCCCATAGCTTTCAATATATTTGTCTTCTTAATTTAACGAAAACTGATCACATTGGTGAATATATACTCTTCGACCTTAACCTAAAATTAAATATTGGTTACTTTCAAATATAACAAAGATTCAAATAATATCGTAATTCACTTTTGATTAGCTATGACTTCATTCATGCGTTGCAGATTTATTGGGGTAATATTTTATTTCTATCTGACTATAGTTAATTTTGTGAATTTTTAATTTTTTCTTATGCGATTAAAATTTTCATATAGTAATAATTTTGAAACAGATCTGCAAATTATTATTTTATTATGACACTTGTCATGAATTAAACTCTTGAGAAATCACGTATTAAAAAAATATGTGGCTATCAGTATTCTTTTATTTTTGCTTATTGACCATAGTGTGGGATATAGACTATTCATTAATAAAACTATTGATATAAACTTAATTTATGCTTAACTCTTTTTTAAAATTTAAAGTAATTGTCTGATTAATATTTTTCATTCATTTCAATCTAATTTATTAGATATACAACCTGCTTGTTAAATAAGTAGTTTTGCTTTTCATTATGAGCATTTTAGGATGTGCTGTTAAAAAAAAAAAAAAAAAAAAACTCTTACAAATTTGTATAATTTAATTACTTTTTGATTATATAATAATAAAAAACACATATTTAGTATATTTTTAAATATGTTGTTACTGCTTGACTGATATAATCTTGTCAATGAATGTTATAATATATACATGTAATGATATCTCTTAATTTAATTTAAATCCTAATTTTTATCTTAAATTAGCCCATATTCCATTAACATGGCCCCCATAATAAACTATATTAAAGTTATATTTTCTCACCAATTATGAAATAAAGGTTGCATTTTTTTTTCACTATTTTTGGAAAGGTTTTGATGCTATTAGACTGTTTAGATCCTTTACTTCACTGTTAAAAAAATCATTGAATACACTATTAAATTAAGAAAAAGTAAAAAATGTTGATCACAATCTACTAGTGCAAATTTTATTTGATGCATTTATATCAAATTGATATAAATAAAATGCAATTTATTGATGGAAAATATTTGCCAGTTATTATGCATTTACTTAGAAGTGTTAATAAAAGATACTCTTCAAAAGTAACAGTTCAACAAGTTGATGGTATGATTCTTTAAAGCTTGAAAGGTATTTGTACCCTTAACACGTTACTATTTTTGTATTAACTGCATTTCATTAGTTACAAAAGAGCCTATAAGATCCATTCTTTGTTAATTAATTGCTGGCATGAGGTTAATACATAAATACATTTAAAAACAGCAGTAAGGATTAAAAAGCATTTTAGATAAATGAAATTTTATTATTTGGAAATAAACTTATCTTTGTAAACTTTGCTTTGTTAAAATTTTGACTCTGAATTTAAAAAAAATTAATTAATATTTAAAAAAACTTTTTTAGATAAATTGAATAAATTCATCAAATCAAAACTACTATCAATTTTGAAATTCAATTCAGCAGGAGGATAGTGATATAAAATTAATTATAGATTCATTGTTATTAGCAATGAAGCTGTTAATGAACAAATGTTCTAATAGTTGAGCCAGTGATTGACATTTTTTAAAATTTGCTAATAGAAAGGTGGTATGTTGTTTTAAATTGGTAAAATGATCAAATGCCATTCACTTTGTAATCTATTAATTTATTTACATTTATTTCCTGATTATATATAAGTGAGAAAGTTGATGGCATATATTTTACTGTATAGTAGAATTCAAATTAAAGAAAATTTATTCGAAGAAACAGTATTTAACCTTTAGGTTACAGGAACAAAATTCTAAAAAATTTCTCTTGCTGCAATCCTTATCAAGAAGAACTTAAAAAATGCCTTCCCCTTCTTTTAACCACATTTGTTGGAAATGATCCCTTTGATTTCGACCACCTGTACCATTAATGGTTATCTCAGCCCTTTGCAGTAAACAGGTTGCTTTTTTGTGATTTTATCCTTGTCTGTATCCTAGATGAGACCTCATATCACAGTTTTATTTCATTTCCCCCCCTAAAACGGCAATTTATGGAAAGGCATTATCATTATGATGCTGAATAAATTATATAAAGTTTTCTGCTGAATAATTATTTGGCATATTAAACAAAACATCACTAATTTTATAATTATTTATTTATACACATAATATGAATAGAAACTGTCACTGTGTTTATTTTGAATTGTAAAAAATAAATAAAATTTATTTAGTTATTGCTGAAACTATGAACTTCTTTTAAAGCTTGAACATTGCAATGCAAACTTAATTTTATTTTTATATTTATTTTTATATTATAAGACTAGTAGCTTGTATTTTCTATTTAAAAGTGCTAATTTCTTTCTTTGTGTATCACTCAGGTTACACTGTTCTTCTGTCCTGTTGATTAAAAACATAGTGAAACATTTTAATATGCTATGTATAATAAAATTGATTATATTTTTTACTTAACATAGTTTGAAACTTTTTTAATATAAATTAATAGTAGCATTTCTCATTACATTTTTAATGCTTAGCCCGCACATTGAAAATTTAATTTTTTGTTGAAAATGTCAACTTTTATAGCATATAGGGCTTTCTGAAAAATTCACTTAGAGTTTAACATAGTCAGTAATTGAATTAAAAAATATATTTTTCTATCCAAAAAATTTCTGAAATGCAAATAATTATTAAATTTTAAAAATATAATTCAATAAATTAAAATTTTATATGGTTTACTTAGAATTTGATATATAGTCATTGATTATCACTTATATGTTAATTCATGTGTGTAAGTTTGTACAGTTGGTAATTTGTTCATAAATTACTACTTTTCAATGTGTTATTAAGTTATGACCGTATTATGATAGAAAGTAGTTTTATTTCTGAAATGTTTTCGATTCTTTTTCTGAAAACATCTTCATAAAGCTTTAATATGCATACATTCTTGATCTAGATCAGCATTCACTATTAAAAATTGGTACTATTAATATGAGAAAAGCGATAACACAAAATTATGGAATGGGTAAAAAAACAATTCAGTTCATTCTAAAATAATTCATAAATGAAATTAACTCTACTCATTTCATAATCTTAAGACAGCTTCTTTTTTGAAAAAAAGTCTGCAAAACATGGCTTGCAGAATTCATCAGCACCCAAACTGATTATGAGCTACTACTGGCAGAAATTTCCTGACCCCATGATGTGCTACACAGTAGGCAAATGGTTTTATGGGGCAGTTAGAGTACTACTGAAAAGTTTACTAGAGGGAAGGATATCGTAACTTGTCTCTTATACAACAGTTGTACTGGCCTGTGAGCAAAGGTAAAAAAAAAAAAAAAAAAAAATGGTGTAGCAGCTGTACCATCCATAAGCAAAAGGTTAATAACTGTTCTAGCAATGCTGATATCGAATAAATTTATATTCTTTGAATGCCTCAACATTTTCCATGCAAATAATAAACTGTTCAAAAAATATATTGATGATGTTTTGTTCAAAAATGACATCTTTTAGAGATTTAAGTGTTTTGAACTACTTTAAAAAAAATGGTATTTATGTAATGAACATCAAGTAATTTAGTTGATTAAATTTCTTTTATAGTCAGTATTTTGAGAGTTTAAAAATAAGATGATTCTCTGCATATGTTTGAAAAAGTTATGTATGAATTATGTTGTAACACTCTGCATATGTTATCTAATGTGAGATATTTAAAAAAATAAATAATTGTTTTGCAATATCTGAACTTGCTATTTTCAATTCCATAATTTAAATAAAAGTCATACAGTATATTTTATACAAAAGAAATTTAAGATTATTTTGTTTCATATTTTCTAATAAATTTAATTTTGCCAAAAAATCAATATTGGGTAAAAAATTTCTCTAATTCTCAGTTTTGTCTTAATATGAGCTTATAATACTACCTTCTTAAATTTTAGTTGAGAAACTTCATTTAAAATTATTTCTATTTCATAAAACATTTAAAATTTCTTTTCAGGCTTTATTTCGACAACGAGGTCATAATGGATTCAACCATTGGAACAGCCAGAATAGAAATTTATCAGTTCCACCTTTGCACACACCTCATAAAATAACAGATGTTGATGGGCTGAATTTAAGCAATAAAGAATCACAAAAAATCTTTGAAATTAGAACTTACACTGTGCGCCCTAAAGATTACAAAGAATATATAAAATTTACTGAAGATAATTTTCACCTTCGCATTAAGCACTCAAAGCTGTTTGGTTTCTGGATTACAGAATTAGGAGGTCTGAATGAAATTATCCACATTTGGGAATATGGTTAGTGCATATTGCTTTTCCCTTTCCCAATTGTATATGTTTATAATGCACTTCTTATGTATTAATGTTCTATATTTTTATATGTATTTAAATATTCCTTTTATTATATTTTATCTTCTTTTCTATTAGATAATCATGAACATAGAGCTAAAGTTCGAGATGCACTTGCAAAGGACATGGAATGGCAAACAAATTACAAAAATAAAGTGTCAGCTATGTGGATAAGTCAAACAAATGCAACAATGACATTGTTACCATGGAGTTTAATTACTTTACCAAGCAAATCTGGTAATATTTGTTCACTTTTAAATTTTCTTATAAGATATTTTCTAAATTGTATCAGATTTTTATTTAATCTTAGAATGATTTGCATGATTAAATGCAAACAAATTAGTATTGATTTTTTTTTTCACTTTTTGAAGGTGTTTATGAATTGCAAATATTCAATATGAATAGTCACACCGATATTTGGGATGGAAGATTAAAAGCTGCTATGGAATTAAGCTCATTAAAATTGAAGAGCACTAATTCAGTTCTTGTTGCTTGCTTTACATCAATTTTTGGTCCTCATAATACAGGTATCTTTCTTTTCATATCTTCTTCTAAAGTATTTGTAAATGTTTTTAATCTGTTTAAAAATTTGTCTTAAATAAAATCTTTTTTTATCTTTGTAAAATAAAATCTTTTTAGGTTTAATTTAACAAAATAAGCTAAAAAGGTTTTTTTTTAAAAAAATAAAAATCATTTTAAAAAATAGGCAATTTTTTTTGTAAATGTTTAATATTTGAAAAGGAAATAAATGGAAAACTAGTATAAAAGAGTTTTGTCTGTTTATTTGTTAATGGAATTCGGTATAATCTTTTTACATTTAAACTCTTCTTCTTTTGTTCTATTTTTTTAAAAGACTTCTTGTGTGCCAACTTTATATTCTTTCTTTTCAACCCAAAAATATTTCTACAAACAATTCATTATGACAATGTTAGGTTGATAGTTTAACGATATCATATATGAAAAGCTAAAAACATGTTTTTTGGAGTATTAGATTGCATTACATTAAACCTTCTAGATGCTAAATTGTTAAATAATATCTGATCATTCAAGGTATGAAGAGTTTAAATTTAAAAATGTATTATTAGGGATTTGTAATATAGATACATCTTAATAAAATATCAAAGCTACATATATTTTAATTTTTTTGAATTATTAATAAGTATCATTAAAAATTCTAATTATCTTTATTAATATACTTGAAACTTCAATTGCTTCAGTTTTTATTTATTTATTTTTCCTTTTTTTCTAGTGTATGCACTATGGCAGCATGAAAGCTTTGATAAATTTGCATTTTCAAGACTCCAGTTACTTAGTGAGCCTAATAAATCTGTTTGTAAGTTTATTTTTATTATTATAATTATTATATCTCTTTTGTATTAATTGTAGTTTAAGGGAACTCATACAAACTTTGATAGGATTGAGCCATGAAGTTGAGGGAAGTAATGAATTGAAACTGAACAAAAAAATATTTCTAAACAAATCTAGATTTGTTCAATAATAAAATTTTAAATTGACTTTAATTTTCTGAAATGGTAAAGCATTTTGCTTTTATTTTAGCATATGAACATTGGACATTATATGTATTAAGAATATTATTTCCATGTTTTACTTCTGAATTTCATTTCCATTGCCTAACATTTTTTATGTATTGCATATAAAGGGGGAGGGGAGTAGATTTGGCTTTCAAGATTTTCTTTCATTTATGGCTACATTTTTGAGAAATTATGATTTTTATTCTGTAGTTCATTTTTATGATGAAATTTTGAAATGCACTATGCACTTATATGTATATATATATAAATATATATAACCAATCTAAAGTAAGAAATATTTTGAAAATGAAAAGGAAACAAAACGAAATAGTTTCGGAATTGCAACTAAAAATTATTTCTTATTGAAACTAAAAACAAAACAGGAAAAACTTCATAGTATTTAGAGAGCGCAAATGCAGCTACTTCTAAAACACAGATGAATTGAGACAAAAGTAATAAAATCAAGTTAATAGGCAAATCAAAGTAAACCAAATAAAAAAGAATCCAGCCTGATGACTTTTCCAAGGGTCACCCTCAGGCAGGGATTCAAAAAAAGGAATGCAGACTAGATAGTCTAATAATGATTCCTCATGGAAGAATGGAATGGTTTAATTGAAAGAGGAACTAAATTTAGATTAAGAGAAAAATAAACCATAATAAAATTTTAATTTCTATTGGTAAAGATTTGGATATTTTTATTGCCAAATTATCTAGAAAATACCATTGGCCTGCGGAAGATTTTTGAGGATGGAAAGTGAGAATTTTAGAGGAAATTAAAATATAGATGAATACTGATATTGACAAATCTAATTTAGCAAAACATTAAAAAACGAAAAAAAAAAAAAAAAATTAAAGAAAAATTTGTTATTACAGTAATAGATAAATCAACAAATAATTTCTGATTAATTTGTTAATATTATTATAAAGTACTTTTAATTAATGAATATAACTCTAACACAACTTATATGTTAAAGTACACCGGGAAAAAGGAATTAGATAAAAGAATGCTGGCTTTCGCAAAAAAAAACCCCAAAATTAAGACTTGCTCTCTAAACTATCCTTATTTATTCCCAACAGTTAAATTTCATAAAAATCCATTAAAATTCAGATTTGTGACTTGTACCACTGGCAGCTATAATTATTATATGGGAAAACATTTCTTTAAATACTTAAAAATTATCCTGGACAAAATCAAAGATGAAGACAACTTTATAATTTCTGGTAACAAAGAAGTACTGGATTTTCTTAAAGATAACAACATTAATAAAATTAATACTTATGATTTCGATTATTTATACACCAATCTACCTCATGAAAAATTAATAAAGGTCTGTACTTTTATATACATGACTAATATTTAAATGAAAATGTTATTTCTAAAAATAACTGGCTAGAGTTATGTAATTTTAATATTACTGAAAATTACGTTTTTAATGGAATTAATTTTTATAAACAAGTTAAGGGCATTCCAATGGGAACAGCTTTCTCAAGTGCTTTAGCTAATATTTTCCTACATTACTATGAGAAAAAATAATTAAATATAATTTAATAAACGGGTGCAGGTATATTGATGACCTGCTTTTGATAAACTTAGACAATACTAATATTGTTACTAATTGCTATCCAAAAGATTTAATTCTAACAGAAACAAATAAAAATCAACTTGAGGCTACCTTTCTGGATTTAAAAATCGAAATTGCTAATGATAAAACAATAGTTGGTATCTACAATAAAAGGGATCAATTGAACTTTAAAATAACAAAACTTTGTAATTATCATTCCAATCTAAGTTCTAAAATTTTCAAAAATCTAATTTTCTCACAAGTTAACAGGATCAAAAGGGTTTGCAATAATAAAAATTCCTATATTGAAATTTCAAACAACTACATTAAAAATTTAATTAATAATGAATTTCCTAGAAATTACTGTAATGTCTACTTTTTGATTAAACAAGGTATGGTTTGGATTTAATCCTTTTCCTAAAATTAAAATAGAACTTTCCTTGCATATTAGATCACTCAATAGATGGCGCTGGGACCCTACAATTGTTTTTTGCCTTAAGTACGTTAGTCTTAAAAAGCAAGAATCACAATCAATAGCTTAAAATTTATTTGCCTGCTGCAAAAGTATCTTTCCTTTTTGTTTGCAATACTGGTTTGAGTGTTATTATATAGTATTTTTGTTATTTTTGTATTTTTACTTATTTGTGGATTTCTTCTAATTTGTTGTTTCGTATTTTGCTTTCTGTTAAAATGGTATATCTTTTGGGCCTAATTTCAGGGGATTTTCGGCTCACGAGAAATCATTATTAGACTATCTAGTCTGCATTCCTTCACAGAAAAAATCCCTTTTTTTGAATCCCTGCCTGAGGGTGACCCTTGAAAAAGTCTTCAGGCCGGATTCTTTTTTATTTGGTTTAATTTGATTTGCCTATTAACTTGATTTTATTACTTTTGTGTATATATTATACTTTTTGTGTATATATATATAATTTTTATCTATCTATATTGTATCTTCTAAAATCATAATTGATTTTAAAATTAACTTTTTATTTTATTTTCAGTACATGCTTTTTATCATGAAGTTCTCACTGGTTACAGCAAAGGTTTACTGCCACATAAAGCTTCTCCTTTGCAGTGAGGTTATGAAATATATATTTAAAAGTGAAATATATTAAAGTTTCAATATTGATTTAATTATCTATTAATTTTTACAGTATTATTTAATGTATTTCCTTAATGAATCTTGAATTGAATTCATCCTTATTTCCCCACTAAATTTCTTTAAATTCCCAATTTTGAAAAAAAAAAAAATACTTGCAAAAATGTTTATTTTTATCGACGATAGTTATTATGATTACTGTTCCTGTCATTTTTAGAATCAATCAATTATTGATTGTCTTGCAACAAATATTTCTCATATATACAAATGAATGAGAAACTTTTAACTAGTCATAGGTATCATGTAATGCATCATATAAAATATTTTGTTTTCTCATATTATAAAGCATTAGAAAAACCTACAATATTAAAAGTATTTTTGCTGAAATATATTATATTATTAAAGTCTTTTTCTATTGATTACATTGATTTTGAAAATCAGGATTAAATTAAAAAAAATTTTTTTTTTAATTTCATAACATATGCTCATATTCTGTTACGTATTTATAAAATGTTTCATTTCCGTTATCAGTAATTTGGATTTTTAATTTTTTTTATGTGTGAATGTAACTGACAGATGTATTTTAACTAATGTAAATAATCTTAAATTTTTTTTAAAGAAAAATTTGTTTCATTTTCAAAGTTATTTAAACTTAAAAATTTTGTTCATAGAGTTTTGCCGAATGTAATGTGTAATTTTCACTGCAATTGCTGTAAGGGGCCTTTTAAAATTGTGACTGGTTTAAAAAGTTGAAAATGCTGCCAGAAAGAAAGAATATAGGAATTAGCAATGTGTTTTGGCAGCATTTGGAAATGTCTTTTATCCTGGCCACTCTTATTAATCTCTGCTGTCTTCCATTACTCTCACCTACATTTCAATATGCATGTAGGCCATATTACACAGTGCATATTTGTATACAGAATGTAATATTACTTTATTGTATATATAATGTGTAAAGGATACATTTGATAATTGCTACTTTAATATTTAATGATGAAATTTATTAGCTGTCTTAAATTTAAATGTTGCAATTTTTTATGATCAGTTTAAATATGATTGCATTATCATTACTCTATTTCAAAAATAATATAATCTAAGTAAAATTAAATGTTTGTCTTGTATTAAAAAGATTTTAATCTTTTATAAAAATTCAACATTGGCAGTTTTATAGTAATGTTATTGATTTATTTTATCTTAAAATATTTTGTCCAAATATTAAAACTTATTATTTATTGTTATTCCTATTTTAGTTAGAGCTGTGATATATTTTAATTATGTTGAATAGGATGAATTTTAGATTCTTTTTTTATTTATGTTAAATATTTTTTATGAGCATTGTGTAAGCTTTTAAAAAATATAAGAATCTCATTCGTTTTAGCTGAAATGAAAATGTAGACGTATAAGAATAAGTATTTAGAAAGCAATGTTACTGTAAATGTACTGTAGGATTTACAGTGAATATTTATTTGCTGGATCTTATTTTTGTAATGTGTATTAACTAGGTATACTTTATTTATTAAGCTGCATTTCTCTCTAATATTCTGAGCTAATTAAGATTTGGCCAAATTTCTGAAATTTTGATGTTATTTAATCTAAAAACTATATTAACAGTTCTGTATTTCTTTTATATTAATGTTACTTTAAATTTCTGAAATTTTGCTGTTATTTAATCTAAAAACTGTATTAACAGTTCTGTATTTCTTTTATATTAATGTTACTTTTTTATAATTATTATTATCTAATCATCAGATAATTGAATAATGGAGTGAAGAGAGTATTTCTTCCTATATTTAATTAATGTGATGAATATTTGTCTATTAATAAGTCCATTTGATTATCTGCACATATTAGTAAGTCTTACCTAAATTGTAATTAAAATTATGTGTATGAAACAACATCCTAAGCTACATTTCCCCCTTTGATCAGTGCTATGAAATATGCTATACTTTCTGGGAATTTAACAGTTCATTTCATTTTAATTTTCTTATGTATATATATCTTTAGGGATCTTTACTTTTTATAATTTAAATTTTACTTTGTTGAAGTTTTTGAAAATAGAACTTCTTATATTAAATTCTTCCTCTTGATTACTTTGTTACTATATTTAATTTTACGCTTTTGCTATAGATAAGCAAATTATCTAATTCAGTTTCCCAATATTTTGTTTTAGAATTATCAATACTTTTTAATCAGAAATTTCTTTTTCCTAAAGATATCAAATGTTTAATTTTTTTTTAAATTTATATATTACTTATTTATAACTTATTGAGTCAGAAAAAAAAAATTGTAATACAGTGGAACTCATAAGTTGCAAGATAAATAGATGGGATTAATGAAAGTTTGTAAGCTTCATTCACATTAATCAGAATCTAATTTTACGGGTAAATGCATGTAAAATATAATTTATTAAAGCAAAGAGCCAGGAAAATAGCTGTTGGAAGAATAGTATGAAATATGGGGTGAATATAATTTTATACATATTCATATAAAATATTCTGATAACAGTGCTATGCAAAATGGAGTTTTGTCTATATTGGTGTATAAAAAAACTCGATTATTTTTTTAATCCTTCAGCTAAAATGCCTTCATAATAAACAATTTTTTTCTTGTCATATTGAAAGTGCTCCTTATTAAAGTCTATATATCTTCAAAAATTTTAGCTGTTCCAAATGTCATTTAATCTTTGACTTTCTAATGTATTTGAATCTGGCTTCTATAGTTCATCCACCTCTATACGCTCATTGATTATCAGTTCTTTAGTAAATCATCAACTTCCAAATTTTATTGTCTGGTTAGATTAAATATTTCTTTTTCTTGATGTTCTTTTATGTATTTGAAGATTTTTGCATTTCTGAATTCTAAATTTATTTTCATATTTAAAATGAAAATATTGGATGTTGAAAAGGAAATAACGAACCACACAAATTTGAGTATTTTGAGCTTATATTTTTGCTGTATATTCTTATTACCTGTATTCTAATGATTTGCAAACATGAAAAGGTGATATATAAAGTGAACAAGTTTTATGAAACTTATAATGCTAAATAAATGTGACAGGTATTTAAATTTTATATCTAGCTTATCCCTTGAAGCTAGACTACACATCACTTTTCCCACCTGATTGATGTCTATACCATAGCCTGAAAGTGAAATAACATGCATTAAGTTACTTTAATTGCCTGTGTCCCACCCCCTTCCTTTTTTTTTTTTTTTTTTAATATTTTGTATTGTTTTGTTGATAATATGTTCAGATTTACACAGATTTTTTTATAGTATACTTAATTTGTTCTGGATATAAAGTTTGTTTTGTTAGTGTGGAATTTTTTATCCCTTTATTCTGGGTTGTGATATTTATTCAAATATTTCAAGATGATACTGTGTTATTATTTTTAATTTAGTGTTATTGCACTATGGTCAGTACTTATATTTGTGTGACATAATAGATAACTGTCTTAAAAAGTATTTGTAAATTATTTATACATTTATTCCAGTATAATGTATTATTTATGCATTACATTTTTTTTAAAATTAGCTTTGTTTCTTAAATAGTATTATATGAAAAGTGATTAATTTTAAATTTTTATTATTCATAAACTTTTGATTTACATTATTACTAATATTATTTATTTGGTTTCTATACATTCTACTTAAACAATGAATGTATTATATTCTACATATTTTTTTCATTTCCCAATTTTATCTAAAAGACCATCATGGTATCAGAATGTTATAAATTTAGTAAAAAAACAAATACATTAAAAATAAGGCAAAAAATATAATAATCTTACAATGATTAGTTTGACTTCAAAAATATGGTGCATACTTTAAATGATTTTTTCATTCATTAATAAACACTCAAGTAATTAAATAAAATAAATTCCCTATCAATATAACTTCATACATTTTTTTTTTTAACTTCTCAAGGTGATAGAAAATTATTCTTTTTTTACATTATTTTTATAGTAGCTAATGTGTTTCAATCTCTGGAAAGAGTACAAATTGGTAAACATATCTTGTGTATGTTACTTATAGAAGTAATTCAAATTGAAAATATGATTTACATAATTTCTGTTCTCGTTGTCATTTTTTATTTTTTTAAATATATTATGAATATATTATTAATAATGCCACCTCAGAATATTCTTTTTTTGGTACTGCTTTGGTTCTACATTGCTTACATAAATAATTAATTTGTCTTTTTTACAGAATTTTTGACTGTTCTAAAATATATATTGTTTAATATTAAATTAATGAAAATAGTTGGTAAATTTTGTTGTTCAAAACATAGTAACCCTTTGTTGAAAATAAATATAGTATTTCATATCAATGTGCATTGATGTTTATACAATAATGTACCTTATTCTAGTCATTTATTTAAAATGGGTTTATTTTAGCTACATAAAATAGCTGCTCTGCAGTTTAGTTTATTGTTTTAATTGCAAAGAAATGTAAAGTCGTAATATTAAACCAAGAATTGTAAAAATTAAACACTTATTTTGAAAGTTATCTTTTTGTAGCTTAAAAATAAATAGATATTGACTTTGTCTGTTTTCTCTATCTTATGCACTTTACACACAAATATATATATTTAACAGAAAATACAAATCAACCTCGGTTAAAAAAGTGAACAATAGTGAAATAAAATTTGAATAATCAGCTCAATTATGCTATTTTCAAAATTAATTATTTAAGATAGCAAAGATTAAGATAAGATTCAGCTTTTTTATTGTTCTTAATTTCTGAAATAATTATTACACAAAAATGGTTTAAATACTTTGTAAAGAAGAGTCAATTATTTTTTTAATAATTTCAATTTAATTGACATACAACTTTTTAAATACTTTTTCAAAATTAACTATAACATAATTTATTATTGTAATTAAATTGAAATCAATTTTATTCTTTTATCATGTCTTACTCTATTTGTTTGTTTTTTGCCACTGTTATTTTTTTTTTTAAACATTGAACTCCAAAGGAAAATTTTTGCTCTTCTTTTATATCCTACAATGCACAGAATTCCAAAAATATTTAGTAATTATATGATAATTTGTTTAGTTTTTGAAATGATCCTAATGATTTTGCAAAAGTATTGAATTCCATTTCTTCCAAAGGAAATGGACTTAGCAAGAAAAAAGGAGTATTATGTAGTTTTTTCATATAGGCAGATGAATACTAAAAAGAGGAAAATGACATTTCAGATCATTGCAATTAAAATCATGATATAAGTGAATTTCTTTTGTGTTACAGAAATTATGAGTGATAAAAAAATAGAATGCCAAGATTTGCTATATTTGCGGCAAGTTGCTCAAAATCTAGAAACCAAAAGAAGAGAAGGTTTTAGCTGCTATCCCGAATTTTATTGGCACAAGAGAAGGTGAACAAAAAATATTGAAGTAGAAAACTGTGTTTATTAAAGGATTTTAAATAATTAGACTTGGAAAAATGTATCCTGTGCGATGGTAGGAATACAGCTTAGTAAATTAAGATCCTATGCTGCAAAATTATTGAATCCCATTTTTTCCAAATGAAATGGACTTAGTGAGAAAAAGGAGCACTGTCTGTTTTTTCACATAGGCAGATAAATACTAAAAAAAGGAGAATGACATTTTAGATCATAGCAATTAAAACCATGATAGAAATGAATTTCTTTTGTTGTTACAGAAATTATGAGGGAGAGAAAATAGAATACTGATATTTTTTATATTCGTTTTTATATATTTTGAAGTTTTTCAGTGATAACTTTCGAAAATACTATTGCACAAAAAATAAGTAAATTTTTACACTGTTTCAAAATTTAAGATTGTCTTTTTAATGATACCTACTTCAATGTCGTGTGCATTTTTTCTAAATTTTGTAATTCTTTAAAAATTTTTAAAATCTTTGTTGTGAATTTACCATTTATACTGAATCAATCGTATGATCTTTGGCGATTAATCTCCGCTATGCATTTAATAATACCCAAAAATCGAATTTGCATTTTATATGTGTTTTTCTACAAAATCACATGCTGAATTTGAAATATTTATGGCATTGCGTTTACATGCTTGTGGATATGCAGACCAACAGAAAGTCAATCTCTTGTCAAATTTGATTGATATCTGCACATTAAATATTATGTTTGTACACCAAATATTATCCATCTAGTTTTCTGCATTTTGTACTTATCGTGTTAACTTGCATTCGAACATATAAACTCCTTATTAATAGATTTTGCTGAAAATTGGATAGAAATCTGCAAATTTAGTGTAAAGACCGTATATTAAATTTAATCAATCTAGTACAAACGATTACTATACTTTCTATATAAGAGAGTAAAAAAGTAAAGTTGCAATGCCACACAAATTAAAAAGAAGGATGTTTTGTTGTCTTTATAGAGTTATAATAAGATATATATAATAGGATATGTTGTTGTCTTTATAGAGTTATAATGTAAAGGACAGGTCTCCATAGGAAAGCTCCATGTACATATGAAAAACAGTTAAAATAACTCAGCTTTAATATCTAACAATTTGAGGGAACCATGGGCATTAAGCTATATCTAAACGGTTTAGTTAAATTTAATAAATCCAATATCTAAATAAATCCAAGGTGGTCACCAAATATCAGTTTTTGATATCCCAAGTTCTTTTTGTATCAGTTTATTGCTTAGTTAATCATACTTATTTTATTTCTGGATATTTGTGTTTGGCTCAATTTATTATTTTATGAAATTCATCTTTTTTTTTTTTTTTTTTTCCAAGCATGTATGTGTCACGTGGGAATATTCGATAGTGTAATGGCTTGATTATGTTCAGGTCAATGCCTGTTTTATGAAAAATTACCATTTATTGAACCATGTAATACATTATAAGTTTTATTTGTGATTATACAAAAAAATGGAGAAGAATGTACTTAATGCTAATGACTATTGCAAAAGAAAAAGTCCATTCTGAAATCAGGAAAAAGGAAAAACTTAGTCTTGATTAATTTCTTTGAATCAAAGGAGTTTCCTTAAGTAGAATTAAAGATAATAAATCACCAACTTTTATAACAACTACAGCTAAAGGTAAATTCGAAATAGATAAACTAACAATAACAAAGTAGAATCTGAAATAATATTTGATTTCAGAAATCAACAACGAAAATGAATTTAAAGTTTTTTAAAGCTTATTCAGAGAGCATAAGTGAGTTAAATGTTGATAAATTCGCTGAAGAATTTAACATAAATTAATTGATGTTAACTTAAGAGATCTTGGATCTACTGAACACTGATGATGTAGATTGTATTACAAGAAATATACAACAGCAATATTATTTTTCACTATCCAAACTGTTTATTCTAATTACCCTGAATTACATATATTTTTCTGAGCAAAAAAATATGTAAAAATATATGTAATAAATTTTTTTAAAAAAATGGCGAGTTGAAAAAAATGAGGATGGATAGTGTATTTGAACTCAAAAGGATGTGCCAATTGTTTTCCATATAAATTATTCTGTATAAAAAAATCTTTTTATTGGTGGTTTTAACAATAAGAAAATTACAGAAAACGGAAAAAGTGGTGAATATAGAGACAACGTAAACTCTTTTATACTTAGATGCAATTTATGGGAATTTTAGATTCCACAATCCATTAAATATATATAAAAGCAGCAGGGCATTCCAAATTTGATGAAAATTTTGGATTTTATAAGATATTAAATGATGAAGATGGCCAAATTCTTGAAAAAAACTCTTGTACGAATCTATCAAAATTATGCATAAAAAAAGAATGCATTTATTTCAAACATTTTTCACATGCACTTGAAGTGGAAGAAAAAGCTCACAATGTTCTTGGGAAATTCTTCAATTCTTGAAAAACAATTATCCTGTCTTTTTCCCGACTACTAAGAGATCTTATAGTATCCTTAAAAGAATGGCATAAGAAACTCTTCAACAGACTATAGAAAAAAAACATACTACATTTGAAAGTCTAAGTCTGAACTTGAAAGTGTTTAATTCGATGCGATTAAAAGAGGAATCATTTTGAATTGCAAAATGTTATTATCATTTTGAATTGTAAAATGATAATTACTTATTTATAATATATTGGAATATTAATTAGTTATTTAAATATCTGTGTTAGATCTCGCCAAGTCGAGCAAAACTAAGCGGCACGGCCGTACCATCCTTTTCTCGAAGCAGTTCAGGCCATTTTCGACCCCATATAACTTCCTTATGGATAAAACTAGAAGCCAGAATTTTCAGTAACCAAGCAGGAATTATATAAACACGATATATTTCCAATTTCATTAAATTTGAACCAGTAGTTTAAGAATTATAACTAGTCAAAGTTTGTGAATTTGGTCACTGACTGACTGACTGATTGATTGACTGACCGATCATCAAAACTCTAAGGCACTTCTAGCAGACATAGAAGCTTCAAATTTAGAATACTATTAGTGTTTAGTGTATAAATCAAGGAAAAACTAAAATATGCGTGTAATAATGGACGGATCGATAAATTTCTCGAAGTTTCGAGCATTATCCATTCTGTCGGCAAATTCGTCGCCAAGTTTGTCACCAAGTTCTAGGATCACTGACTCGGCATCCGACAGCATCCAATACAGATTACTGTAAAACGGTCTTTCTTATGATGACAGCGTTGGAAGCAATATTACAGGTTTGTAACAATATCTAATTTGAAATAATTCAATTTGAAGCTATGGAAGCTGCAAACGTAATGGGTGAATTTCAGAGAATCAATCTGGCAGAATAATATAAATATATATTACAAAATATGTAATATAAATATATATTACAAAATATGTAATATAAATATATATTACAAAATATGTAATATAAATATATATACAAGTTATAATATATATGGTACAAGAATATAAATATAAAGTCTGGACGGCTTACATTGAATAAATGTTGAAATAAATATCGATTTGGAAGTATTAAAGCGCAGGAATCCTCAGTTTGTGAATACAACAGACTAAGAAGCATTTACCGTCCAGACTTGTCAAAAATTGTAACATCAAAGCTTACGAGAAAAACCCATAGAGACAGGGAGTGGGCTTTGAGAAAAACTGTAGCTGAAGCTCAAGAAGTAGTACCGGAAAAGAAAAAGAGGAATACTACATACAAAAATAAGAAAAGGACTATCTACAAAAAGAAATGAGATGCCATCAAAAACATAACTTGCAAAAAAAAACTAAGTCTCGCAACTCGGCTCTTCTGTCCTAAAAAGTTGTGACATCCATGTAATACCAAGTCAGTCCATTTATTCAGTCCCTACTTAAGGGTCCTTCTGCCTTAAGTTATTACGTAATTAGCTAACCTAACAACATCTTATAGTGACCATATAAATATTAAAATTCTTTTATGGTTTAAATAAATAGATTGACTTGGCAATCGCACTAAACAATCTAATTTAATATAATATGTTATTGTAATCTAATTTAATGTAAAGATACATTGTGTTTTCATGCAATGGCCAAGTCAATCTATTTATTTAAACCATAAAAGATTTTTAATATTTATATGGTCACTATAAGATGTTAGGTTAGCTAATTATGTAATAACTTAAGACAGAAGGACCCTTCAGTAGGGACTGAATAAATGGACCGACTTAATATTACATGGATCTCACAACTTTTTACGACAGAAGAACCGAATTGCGAGACTTGGTTTTTTTTTACAAGTTATGTTTTTGATGGCATTTCATTTTACAAGTCCTGAAAAATAATAATTTGTACATTATATTTGTTTGAAGTTTATTGTCATTGTATCATCTATTTTAATAATTGAATGCTTTTATTTGTATTTAAAGAAATATTTATGTTTAATTTTCAAGATTTTTATTACTTATTTCTCTCCATGATATATATATATATATAAAGGTGCGCCTTAAATTCATGCATACTTCAGAAAACCACAATAGAAAAAGTATTGATCGAAAAAAAATTGTTTGCGAGAATATGATCAAAGAGCTTTTGATTTTTTCCCCATTAAGAAATTATTCAAAAAATGACAGACAAGTGGTCTTCACACTTAAAACTGAGATGGTTTAAGCAAATCAGGAAAACAGAGCGCATTAATTTAACAAAGCACATTTCATTTTAAAGCAAAAATGTTTAATACAAGCGGAATTTTAGGTATCCCCGCAACCAAAAATTCGCTAGAGTAAAATCTAGCAATCGTGACGGCTACTTAATTCTCACATGCTCAGCTTATCACTCGGACGTCAGTGAATGTGTCTAGAAGGAACGAGCAACGTAAGACGGGACACCATCCTGCATGAAGATGACGGCAGGTAACGCAAGTCTTTGTTGCAATGCAGGCACAATGTGTCACTACAGAAACGTAAGATACTATTCTGTAGTGACAGAATAAATTTTCCAACCGAATACAAGAAAATACTCTTTAAAAAAAGGAAGACCTCAGTGTAAACTGTGTCACTACAAATATCGTTGCAGACGCCTTTTCTATTACAATTCACTCAAATGATCAAAAGATCCCCAGATGAGTGATATACTAACGAAAAAGTGTATTAATCAGTGCAATTCAGCAACTAACGACCTTGATTGCATAGGAAGGAAGGAATGGAGGTTTGTTTTCCGGCGTATGCTCCTGAACTGATTCTTTGCTTGTGCCGGGAAAACAAAATCAAAACACGAATATCACAAACATTTTAAAATCTGCCAGAAGCCACAAAGAAAGCCAACATAGCCTTCACTTTATCACAACCCTGAATGGAGAAATCACAAATCCAGTCAAAAGACAGTGGAACACAACCCAACTTGGCACGGAGAGAATCTCTCGCTGTTTCATATCTACTGCAAGAAAGAAAATGTTCACAAATTTCTGGAATCTGGCAATGAACAGAATTTGGTAATTCAATGAGCCTACATTTATGAAGAACTGCATTGACTGGAAGAGTCCTAGATATTAATCGAAAAATTAAGACCTCATTACGTCTAGATAAATTGAATTTTTTAAAATTGAAAGCATCAAGCCATTTGTATTTTTCATGGTATTTAGAATTTTCCCATTCTAAGTTTTGTTTATGTCGTACAATTTTAGCGAATACCGAACTGGTGTCTTCGGGCGAGATCCAGTCACAGATATTAAAAGAAGTTAAATCTTGCTTAGCTAAATCATCAGCCCATTCATTTTCTGCAATTCCCACGTGGGCAGGAGTGTATATCAGCTGTAATGAGGAACATATCTTTAAGGCATCAAATATAACGCGGGCCACAAAAAGAGCACTTCTGGGAGAATGGAAGTTTAGGCATCACAGGGCTGTCAAATTAGATAAACTGTCAGTCAATAAAATATAATCTTTATGTTCTTTGACAAAGTTCATTACAGCCAGAGCTATGGCAATGCCCTCCCCTGAAAACACAGAGTTAATGCTGTGAACCGTTCCCTTAATGACAACATTCGAGGAGCAGTTGATAGCCGCCACCGCAGTAGAATTCTCAATCTTGGCTGCATCTGTGTAGAGATGCATAATCCACGGTTTTTTAAATAACAAATAATAATGCTATTGTTATTTTTAAATATCCGTTCCAAATATCTGTTATTTCAATCATATTATTAATTAAAAATTATTAGTTAATATTAAATATAAAATTTATTAATTGTAATTAATACTTAATTTACTAATTTAATTAACGTGTGATTGAATTAATTTATCTGTTTCAGCTTACTTCTTAAATTTTATTTTTTCCTCAAAACTATTTATTTAATTTATTTATTAGAGTGAACCATTTTCTGGAAAAGATGAGTTAAAAATATATGTCATTTCTTTAAAATGTTTACTTTAGTCCTATATTCTACCAATAGATGGCGCCAGCAGTAAACAGAGTACATGTAATCAAAGTCAATCATGTCACGAGCAATTAAAAATGATCTGTATGGAATAGTGCATCATCAAATACGAATATCGGTCACTCCCGTAAAGTGGAGCAGTGACTTCGCGCTTTCCAGTGAAGCTTCGCACTTTCCGGTGAAATCACCGCTCCGATAAATTTCAGTAATATGCAATTCAATGATACGATACGATAATTCCAATAACCGGTCCGTTCACTTTTTAATCCAATCACAGATTTCTTTCGAGAGCTTCCATTGGACAGATCGTATTGATTATTACTTTCCAGTAAAGTCACCGCTCCGGCAAATTTCAGTGATATCGTATCGATTGTTACTTTCTATCTTGATCCAAAACCTGTAATCGAAATATCACCAGTAAGATCGTATCAAGGATTTGAATCACACCCCTCTTTGAAAAGTATTGATCATTTGTATTTGTGGAAGCTCTCGAAAGAAATCTGTGATTGGATTGAAAAGTGAACGGACCGGTTATTGGAATTATCGTATCGTATCATTGAATTGCATATCACTGAAGACTTCCTCACTTTTTAAGTGCGAAAGGGGCGTACCGCAAGGAAGTGTCCTTTCCCTGTTGCTCTTCACAATTTTTATGAATGACCTATATATAGTATCTTACCCACTGATGTTTTTTGCTTTATATATGCGGATGACATATTTTTATTAATAGAGGAAAATAATATCGAAGCGATTAAAAATAAGATGCGGTTCCGTGTTACTAAACTGGAAAGATGGTGCGACGAATGGCATATAGATATTGCTCCTCAGAAAAGTAATATTATAAGCCTCTCATCTCAAAAATCGCCAGTGGGGTTTGTAGTCCTTTTTCGTGGTTGTAATATCCCTTGGTTCAATAATGTTCGCTATATTGGCATACAATTTGCTTCAACCTTGTCTTTCCGTTCACATATTGACCAGATCAGAACTGAAGCCTTTAAAAAGTTAAATGTGATCAAAAATTTGGCCGCTACCAGATGGGGTGCGAAGGCATCTAATGTGATAAAAATTTGTAATGCGTGAATCACACAATCCATTGAATTTGGAGCGCATACGGTTGGTATGACTAATAAAGCTGGCTTTGCAGCGTTGCAAACGATACAGAACAACATCCTTCATTTCTCTCTTGATCTCCCACGGTGGACAAATATCCCAATTTTATATAAAATATCAAAAGAAATAAATATGAAACTTAGGTTTGAAAAGAAAAACGTGATATTCTTTGTTAATCAGTTCTCAGCCCGCGAATACACAGAAGTATCGAGATCAATTTCCGAGGTAAAATCTGTAATCTCTAAACGCATTTTCCGAAGACTTCCCTGCGGAGGCGCATTAGAAGAATATTGCCGTAAAAAAACCTGTCCCTGGACCAAATAATCCCGATTATGGTTCCGGTTAGTTGGGATGATTGTAAGCATTTCGCCATCAAGACCCATGACTTCAGCTTTTAGCAAAGGAGCTTGGATTCGACTACCATTAAATGTTTGTTCGCCGAGTTCAAATCACAGCTACCCCCAAATCAAATTATCCTGGCCACAGATGTAGGGATGACGAATATTTTCAGAGCGGTTATTACGTAACCAATATCAAAAAGTCACAAATACAAATGATCAATACTTTTCAAAGAGGGGTGTGATTCAAATCCTTGATACGATCTTACTGATGATATTTCGATTACAGGTTTTGGATCACGATAGAAAGTAACAATCGATACGATATCACTCGTTCAAATCACAGATTTCTTTCGAGAGCTTCCATTGGACAGATCGTATTGATTATTACTTTCCAGTAAAGTCACCGCTCCGGCAAATTTCAGTGATATTTATTTTCAGTTTATATTTATTTTCACCGGAAAGACAAGACAACATTTTCTTATTTATCTTGTCTATGCCAGAGGATTTGTTTTTCGTTCTTTTTAATGCGTTTTGAAATTCCCTATAAGAAAACGGGCGGTTCAAACTCATTTCATCATAATTTTCAAGATCATCTGCTGAAAAATCTAAAGGAATACGTACATTTGGTGCTCTCTTAATTAAGTTAGCTGCTATTGCATTTGATTGAGAAATTGGCGCTATCAGAGTAGTACCCGAAGAGAGAATAAGATTGGATTCACAGGAAGACCCATCTTTGTTTAGTAGGGATTTAACGATGCTGAAAGCCTGATGGGAAGAAGCTACCTCCTGACAAGTTCTCTCCCAAAAGCTGCGTTTTTTACTCTTGACGTACTTTCCGAGAACTGCCGCCATTTCTTTATATGCAGTCCAGTTTAGAATGGAGGGATATGATTTCGCCTTTCATAATAGTTTCCTTTTAAGAGCCTTAAGGTAATTACATTTAGCATCCGATCTAGGACAGTGAGAGTGCGCTGATTTAGAGAACGAGTAAGATGATGAGTTTGCGCTTACCTGGAAGATATTAGTAAGTCTATTGAGGGAGGAGACATCCCCTTGACCTTGAAAAAGAGCATTGACCTTCTTTGAGAATTGGTCTCAATTAATGTATTTTCGAGTATAAAGAGACTTTGCATCTAAATTGCAAAGGGAAATAAAAATGGAGCAGTGATCGCTGTCATACATATCATGAGAGATCTCTATAGTAATCTTATTGATTATATCTGCGGAGCAGATGGACAAATCTAATAACGAAGGGGTTTGAGTCCCCTGGTATCTGGTATATTGTTTCATATTAAGCAAGCACATATGCTTGGTGCCAATCCAATCCAGAACCTGGTTTGCATCGGAAGATGAATGATCGCTCCCAAGTGCTGGATGGTGTATATTAAAATCCCCCAGTAAAACGAAAGGAGAAGAGATTTGCGAGTACAAGGATTCCAACCAGTTGTCATCAAATTTACCTCCAGGAGAGTAAAGATTGATAACCGTGAGAATTCAGAATTTGGACTAAAATCCATATTTTAACCGCTAAGACCTCCACTGTTGACGGAGGAAGTGTGTGTGAAATTACCTGAGCTGGAATATTCTGTTCTACTGCAATTAACAGTCCACCTCTAGTAGAATTATGTCTTTCAGCTCGAAAGATTTTTTTTGTTTTTGAGAGAAAAAGATGCAGAAGCATTGAGCCATGTTTCCTGCAAAATTAAACACTGGGCCGACGAAAAAGGGGGAGCCTGCAGCCAAGGGATCATATTTTTGATCCCCCTAACGTTCCACTGAATAAACCTCATGGGGGAAAAAACAACCTTTTTATTTTTTAAACTAACCGATATCCGGGAAATCCTCCGCAACACTGAAATGATTTATTTCAGCAAGGGACCGTTGATTGTGCACAACGCCTGGGCTCAGTACTTGACTATATTCAAGATTGGATTCCAGAAGGGCGATTTTAGAATGTAGCGAGTCAATCGTTGCCCTTTGAGTCTCGATTTGTTTCCGGAGAGTAATATTCTCTTCAACTTGTTTCTCTAAATTTCCCTGAATCTCCCCAATACGTGCAATGCACTATCTGTTGACTTCTTGAAGTTTTAAGAGTTCATTCCCTTGGGGTAATAGAGCAGAAATTAGTTTTGTTAAGTCCTGTAAAGCCGAGTAGAGGTCCGTTGTTTGTTTTTTGGGGATTTCGGTACACTGAACTGGTGGATCGCTCTTTACCTTTTGCGCAAAAGATTGCGATTTTGCTATCCTCCTTGCTTCCAGAAATGATATGTCTTTCTCTGACCAGACTTATAATCTCTTTTTCAAGACAGTAAAAACTGCACTTTTTGTCGAGTGCATCGTGAGCCTCTTCGCATCTAAAACATTTAGTGGGTAACTTACAATCATCGGCATGTGAACCCCCAATATTTTTACATCTTTTATCGTGTTGACACCGGAGCTGTGTATGACCGAATCTTAAGCATTTATAACATACCTTAGGATTTTCTATAAATTTGGTCACTTTGAAGATGAGTCTGCCGATCTTTATTTTAGAGCGATTTGTTTTCCCAATTTCTTCAATAAGAACAATTGGGATAGGATCTACCGTCCCCTTCTTTTTAAATCTAACAATTTTTGTTGCGATAATATCCTGTGAAGGTAGTTCTTCGTTAATTTCCACTATGCTAAAATCCGTGTCAACATCATGGATGATGTATTTTGTTACAATGTTTGTGTCAATGATACGAATCCTTGCTTCCGGAACACTATTGACAAAATTAGTTACTTTCTCCACTGAGCTTAAGTGCCGAGTAACTAGAACCAATTTTTTTGTATTTGTTTTTGGAAAAGGTGTCTTCTTTATGGGTAAGTGGTCCGAACATGGCATTGATTGTTGTGGGTTTAATCCATGGCGACGGACCATTATTACTATCAATGCACAATTTTATTTTGTTATCAAGTTTTTTATCAAGTTTGTTGACCGATTCTTCAATACTTTTGATTTTAGACATGTAATCTAAATTATGATTGCGTACTTCATGAGGTAACTTCGGTCCGTGAACCAAGAGCTCCTTCAGATCTTCAAATGTTTCAACATTTAATCGGTTTACCCATTCTTATAAATAATTCTGAAGTTCAAAAATCGCACCATGGAGTGGAAACGTTCGTAAAATTTTATGAAACATTCTGCATTGCTATTCATTCAAAATTAAGCATGTTCAGGATTTACTTACTAAGTGAGAATTTTTCGTCCTGCAATTTCTTGCTCGAATGGAAGTGGATAATGCTAGGCTATGGAACATTTTGTGGACAGACAAAGTCCATTTCCATCTCCAAAGTTCTGCCAACACTTAAATTGGCAGAATATGAGTAAAAGAGAATCCGTTTCAAAGACAACCATTGCTTCTTCATTCTAAAAATATCACTATGTGGTACGGATTTACGACAACATTTGTGTTGCTCTTTTCTTTTTTCAAGAAGATTTATACTTCGGGTTCTATATCCTGTGCAATCAATGAAGCATGTTATGAAGGTCTTTTGCGCTACTAGCTCATTCCAACACTGCAACAACGCGGAATTGTGGATAGTACAATTTTTATACAAGATGGCGCTTGTTCACGCATTGCAACACCAGTGAAGCAGCTGTTGAATCTGCATTTTGGAAATGTCAGAATTATCAGCCGTTATTTCCAAACAGCCTAGCCACTACTATCACCTGACCTTATTCCTTGTAAATTTTAACTGTTGGGGTTACCTAAAAATGTTGTATACGGGAATCCGATTGAGAATTTAGGTGAATTCACAACATTCATTACGCAACATATTAACAATATCATCATTGAAACACTCCGATCTGCTGTGGAACCTGTGTTTTTGTACTTTCAGCTTGTTAGAGAAGCATAATCCACGATTTTTTGAATAACAAATAATTTTGCTATTGCTATTTTTAAATATTTGTTCCAAATATCTGTTATTTCAATCATATTATAAATTAAAAATTATTACCTAGTATTAAATATAAAATTTAATAATTGTAATTAATACTTTAAGTAATACTTAAGTAAGTACTAATTTAAGTAACATGTGATTGAATTAATTTATCTATTTCTATCTATTTATCTATTATTTATTTATTTCTATTCTATTTATCTAATTTATCTATTATGATTTTTTTTCAAAACTATTTATTTAATTTCTTTATTGGAATAAACCATTTTCTGAAAAATTAGAATTAAATATATGTGTCATTTCTTTAAATTGTTTACTTTAGTTCTGTATTCTACCAATAGATGGCGCCAGCAGTAAACGGAATATAAGCAGAGTCAAGTCACAAGCAATAAAAAAGGATTTTTATGGAATAGTGCATCATCAAATGCGAATGTCGGAAAGTCAAGGTTACTCTCATGAAGTGGAGCGGCGACTTAACACTTTTTAGTAAAGTCACCGCTCCGATAAATTTCAGTGATATGCAATTCAATGATACGATAATTCCAATAACCGGTCCGTTCACTTTTCAATCCATTCACAGATTTCTTCTTTTCTGTTTTGTTCGAGAGCTTCCATTAGACAGATCATATCGATTGTTACTTTCCAGTGAAGTCACCGCTCCGGTAAATTTCAGTGATATTGCTATCGTATCGATTGTTACTTTCTATCGTGATCCAAAACCTGTGATCGAAATATCACCAGTAAGATCGTATCAAGGATTTGAATCACACCCCTCTTTGAAAAGTATTGATCACTGGTATTTGTGACTTTATAATATCGGTTACGTAATAACCGCTTGTAAAATATTCGTCATCCCTACAGCTTGTAGGAGAAAATGGTGGACAGCATATTAATTTGCTTAAGAAATGTTCAATATGAGCATTTTTTAAACAAAGCCGATTTTTTTTTCTTGATGGTTTTATCAGTTTTTCGCTTTATTTACTATTTTAGGACTAAGGAATTATTAAAAACAGATTTTTTCCTATCCGCTGTGGCAGAACCTTGTTGTTGTAGATAGGCCTAGAACAAAGAATGCCACAATAATACGTCACATCTATCAACATCATCTATTGGCAATTTTTGAACTTTTTTCCTTTTTCAAAATAAATTTCCATTGCTTCATATATTCTCAGGTGGAAGATCAGATCATTCTGACCGTTGATTCATTTTTTATAGCCTCTTGAAAAATGTAACTTTAATTTTAATCATCCTATATAAATGGTGTGAGTATAATTGAAGAAAATTTCCTAAAATCATGTCATGAGAACCATTGAAAAAGGGCGATATTCTTATGAGTAATCTATTTATTGGGTATATCCTAGATGATGAGGATTTATAAATGAATGACCTTAAAATGATTTGTCGATTTTTCAACTATATGAAGTTAATTAAGAGTATAATTGAAGAAAATTTCCTAAAATCATGTCATGAGAACCATTGAAAAAGGGCGATATTCTTATGAGTAATCTATTTATTGGGTATATCCTAGATGATGAGGATTTATAAATGAATGACCTTAAAATGATTTGTCGATTTTTCAACTATATGAAGTTAATTAAGAATTAATAAAAGAAGTAACTAAGGAATAGATTTGAAAAGAATGGAAAGAAAGTACTAACAGAGGCAAAACGTTCCATTCTTGCTGAGGTAGATGAAAATCGTGTTTAAATTTTTTATTCTAGGAATTTTTCTTTTCTGTCTTTTTAGTTCATTGTTAATAAATTTCGTGTTACGGATGATAATGATATAGATTTTTTAAATTATAAAAAATCTTTGTTCTGTTATTTACTTCAGAACTTTCATTGCGAAGAGAGTTTAAAATCATAGTTAAATCAGCTGATTTTAATAAAACCTACATAGAACAATAATTTTACCATCAGTTTTTTTTAATTAAAATGAAATAAAAATCAAAGATAACGATATTAATTTAGTAATTCCTGGTGCATAAATCTCTGCTAATAATAATAAATGAATATGTGTGTTTGTTTATGTTTCTGTGTGCATGAGTGTTGCCGGCTAGACCGTCTCTGATAGACAAGGCCTCTGCCACAACCAGATATAGACAACCACCGATAGACAAGGCCTCTGCGGTCTTCCGTGACGTCACAATGAGACATGACACTTCATTCCTTTAACGTAAAGTCTGTGCGCGTTAGCGAGTCAGGTGAAATTACTTTTCACTTTTTAATATCATTTCGTATACATCCATATCATGCAATTCAACACACTTATATTGTAGAATTGTACATCACCCTAGGGGTACGGCGCTCGGTATACATTACCCTTTTTTTGTATTATTTGCAAGGCAGCTTTCCCGATAGGTGTATCTCCCTTCAATGTAAAGCAATTTTTTAGGGAAAAAAATAAATGAAATAAAATTGTTGGTGATTTTCAAAACAACTTCATATAAAAATGATTTTATGAATATTTGCTGTGGGTCATCTCCAAGTAAGCAATAAAAACAATATTCAATTCTATTGACACTTCAAAAAATATGAAATAAATCTTTGAAACATTAAAAGAGCCTTCTTTTGCTGCCATTTAACTATATATTTTATCATTATTTTTTGTTAGAAATAACTTTATTAAATTTAAGGTAATTTTTAGGCAACAAAATATAGCCAGACTTTCAGACAAATTTATATGCATGCAGAACCATTGAATAAAATAATGAGGAGAATATCATAATTTCAGTGGAGTACCTTTTACTATGTTCATTTTGAATAATCAAGGTAGATTGCTTGTTAATAAATGCGATAGCATTGGTTAAATTTTCTTGGGTTATATTTAAATTATCCATGAAACCATGAATTTGGAAAATAATATTTGAATTCAGCAATGAATTATTTGTTTTCATTTCTGGAAGATGCTCTAATATTTCATTTAAATTGTTGATGTTATTGACTTTTATTGGTAAAGAAGAAATATTTGGAATATTTCACAGGCTTGCTTTCCCAACAAAAGCTGACCCTTCTAATAAATCATTTGTTACGACAGATAATGCAATTTCAGTTACCAGAACTTAATTCAATATTCACAAATAAAATTTTGTTTTCTTTATGAATGATATTCCAGAAATTTTTCAAATTTACTAAAGAAATGCGCTGTTTCAAGATTTTTAAATTCTTTTGTCTTATCGTGTTTCTTTTTTTCTGTTCTACTTTCATGGAGAGCTTTTTCTATATATTTTCTATTAGTGATGGGAAATCTCGTTCATTTGAAAGATTCGGCTCAAAATCGTTCGTTCACCAATTTGACCCGTTCGTTTCAGGTCGTTCGCGAACGATTTCGACTCTTCGAACGAATGAGTTAGGCTCTTTCGTTCGCGAACGAATGAATTAGCTCTTTCGTTCGAGAACGAAGGAACTAGGCTCTTTCGTTCGAGAACGAATGAATTAGGCTCTTTCGTTCGGGAACGAATGAACTAGACTCTTTCGTTCGAGAACGAACGACTTTGTTGCTTTTCACTCATTGCGTCACTGGCCAAACCGGAAATTTCCGGTTGTATTGAGTCTCGTAAAGAAAGGTGACTTCTACTGTAAGTGTTTACTTCTCGGCGCATGCGCTGTTATTTTGCCATGTGCAGTTCGTTCTGAGAAGCAGAGAATGGGGGAATTCATAGAGTCTAATGATTTTTTTCCCCTCTCGCAGGTGGGAATGAAGGAACAGGCTTTGTAATTTTGATCATTTCTCAGTTATTCTACTGCCTGAGATTACAGTGTTAATTAATGGTTTTTTAAAGGCGTTTTTTTTCCGTTTTTACTTTTTATTTAATTATGAAATATCTTTCATGATTGGTTATTTTGGCAGTACTGAGTTTCCTATTACGTTTAGATAATTCCATAAAAAAAATTAAGCTCTGTTTACTAAGTATAAAAGTATTTCGTTTTACGAGATATTACATCATTTTAATATTGCTCAATAAATTTTAAAGTAACATTAAAAATCATCATTTAGTTATATATTTATTTATTCAGCTTTTATTTTTATTTTTAAATTTTATTTATTTATTTTTACGTCCTGGAATATATGCCAATAGTCGTGTCTACGTAATTAAGGGCAGGATTCATTTAGAACTCGAGCTTTTAGAATTTTGATATTCCTATTGTTTTATACTTGCACAAATTTCATTAGATTTTTATTGTTTAAGAGCTATACTATTACATTTATTCTTATATATGGTTACTTGCATCTTTTATGTTCACTCTTTAGTAGAAAAATATATCTTAAATTATCATTTAATAATTTATGATATGATAAGTAAAAGATTGTTCTTGCCTTACAGGGTGCGTAGTGACAATCTGCTGCAAAAGTAAAGTACTTTTAAGCACCTTTGTATAACTATGCATATGTAAACTGCATATTTTCTAATCATAGAATTTTTTTTTTTAATTTTATAACAATATATAGTTTTTACTGAAAAAATCTTATTATTAAATTTTAATATTTATTTTTCTATTTGCACAATATTTTCTATTGTAAAATTATGCTTTTTTGGATTTGACAAAAACATAGAAATAATTATACAAATGAAAAAAATATTAATACCAAAAAATAACTTTTATAAGATTAACTTTTATAAGTAAACTTTTATAAGATTAACAATAAAGATTTATGAGCTTTTCCAACATTTCTTAAAATTAAAATATACATAAACATTTCTGAAAATGCCAATAGTGACGTAGAAGCACAAATGACCACAAATGATGCATTTTCAATATGACCACAAATTTTGTGTGTGATTTATATAGAAGCAACAACTATTATGATCAAACATGGCTGGGATAGAAAGAGTATTAAATAATCATTCTTACTCATTCTATTAAGTAAGTAGTGCTCGTTCAATTAAGTAATTTTATTTGCAATCTTATAAAGCTAAAAACTAAAGCTTACCTTTAGTTTTAGTTGAAACTAAGTTTAAACTAAACTTTAGTTGAAACTACTGCCATGAAATTGATTATAGAAAAATGCCAAGTTCTAAATAAGTTTTTAAAATCCTTTTTAATAGAAATGATTAAAACAAAATTTTTACTCAAAACTACACTTATAGTCACAAAATTACATACCAAATTTGATTATTTTAGTTCAAATTAGTTATTGTTGAGTTATCGCGTTTACATATATCTGAAAGTACAGACCGACATGCGGTGAATCCCTTGTTGGTTTTGGCACAAAATTTGACAGATGTTTATACAATAGATACTAAATCTGTGTACCAAACTATCTAGCTCTCTTCGTTTTGTAGTTACCATGCTAACTTATATTTGAAACAGTCAGATAGACAGATTTCCTATACACAGATGTTGCAGAAAATTTGATCGAAATCTACAAGTTTGGTGTGAAGACCGCATACCAAATTTCATCCATCTAGCTCAAAGTGCTTTTGCGTATAACATAAAAGCAATTTTAACCAAATAGCAATAAGAATAAAAGCCTTTTTCTTCTTTTATAATTATTTTAACAGCAGCAAAATAATACGATTCAATGATTCGAAGAAGAAATATCATTTTGAATTTCATTATAATAAAAGTATTTGTTATAAACTGTGTCCACTTATTTCTCAGAAATTATTTTTAAAAAATTACATTCAACCAAACAAAATTTTTATTATTCAAATGCGACTCTTTTTTAACCTTTAAAACGGTGTTAAAATAATTTTTATGCGATAATATGCTTTGATGTTTTGATAAAAACACATTAAAATTCTATTTTTTAAAGTAAATTTTGAATTAAAAGTTTGAGAAATCCGTTTTTAGTATGCCTCTAACGTGCAAAAAATAACTTCCCAAATTTCATGTTCCTAATTTCAATTGAATTTTTATGCTAAGCATCGATCAGGACAAGACTTTATATAAGAAGAGAAATTTCATACAAAATTTAATAATACTTTATAGTTTTACCTAAAGATTTTCCAGACGTTCCATTTTTTTTATCGCTGTGTTTGATTATAATTTATTAATTACTGAAAGACGCGTTTGATGTTAAAATATAACATTGAAATAGTATATTTCCATATTTATTAAAATCATTGCTGCATCAGAAAATTTAATCATTCGAGAGGTGTTTTTTTTTTTTCGTCTTTTTTTTTCCCTGTTTATTTTAAAAGTTATTGATATAAATAACTTACTGTAAGTACTTAATTCTTATAAATTTTAATTTTGTATTACTTAATTCCCAAAGCAATTGCTTGCATTTATTTATTAGAATATAAAGAGAATAATATTCTAATGTTGAAAACTTATTAAGATATATGTAGATTCAAATCTAAGAAATAATTTCAATAACAATGTAAATTTTAAAAAATTACTAAATTTATTCATTTAAAATGATAGAATAGTAACACAGGGTAAATAATATTTTATGGAAAAAAATATTATTTTTTTTGGTCGATATATACCAATTAAAATTTGCAGGTATCCTCTCAAAATTATCCAAATCAAAACCTCTTATTTCACTTCCAAACGATTCTGCATACCCACAATAATAGTTAAAAGAGAACGTTTGCTAGCATTTTTTTAAAATTATGTTGTTATAATATCAGCCAATTTTCAAATGATTTACAAAATTCTTTAAGGAAGGAATATTTAATTTGTTATTTTATAATTAAAACTGCTTCAAGAACTGGTAGGGAGAAGATTGAGCCTCAAAAAATACTTAATACTATTTTAAACACAGTTTTCTGAAACAATAAGCATTTTAATTCACTTGTTTTTTTAATTTATTATTTTTACATACTTTCCGATATTTGTAAATTATGTGTTGGGCCTAAAAGTTGGTCGAATTTTGGAATGGAAATAATTTTATTTTCTATCAAATTTGATTTCTATTCAATAATCTGTCCCGAGTTATCTATTTTCAGAAACTTCAATATAGTCCTCGCTATCAAAATCATTTTCTAACAAAGTAGAAATATTTTCTTCTTGAAAAGAATTTGAAATGTCAAATTCAGCATCTTCCTCATCACTTATATCAAATCAGATTCATCTAAATCTTCACAGAGTATTTTATTAATTTCTTTTTGAATTAAAACTTTCCGATAACCCGACATTTTAGCAAGAGATTTTAGTAGCTGCAGAAAGCGTATTGTAAATTAAGCATCTACCCTCAAATAATTTTTTGAAACACCAATCAACAGTGACAGGGGGAACGGAAGCAACCACTGTTAAAAAGACAAAATTGCCCCCACCGTTTTACGACCCTATTGAGAAAAGGGGAAGAAAATAAACAGGTGCCATTTCCGCCGTTCCCGCATTTGTCTTCTTATCTGTAGGGGGTTCACGCATGAAATTAGCAAGTTCCACACCGTCGTTCGCGAACGCAAATAGCCAGGTCCACACAGTTAATGAACGGGAATAGCCGGGTCCACACAGTCGTTCGAGAACGGAAATAGCCAGGTCCACACAGTCGTTCGAGAACGGAAATAGTCAGGTCCACACAGCTAATGAACGAAAATAGCCGGGTCCACACAGTCGTTCGAGAACGAACGACTTACTCAGAAGATAGCGACCCGATTCAGCTCGTTCACTTAGAAGACCCGTTCGTTTCGACCCGTTCGTTCGCGAACGACCCACCTCTATTTTCTATATATTCTATATATTTCTTTTTTATTTCTGGATTTTTCCTCTGAAATGTTGAAGATGGCATGTAAGAGGCACAATTTGGCATCTGAGATGGAATTGCTCCAGTGACGAATCTGGTATATTTAAGAGGGGCACTTAATAATTTTCTTGGCTTCGAATCAAATAGACTAGTTTCTCTTTCAATATCATTTGTTCTAAAATGTAATTCGCAGACCTACAGTAAAGAAAATTATTCGTAAATATTGACTTTCTTTCATGTTTAATTTAAATACAGTAACAAATATACAACATGAAACAATATATAATCATAAGTACATAGAATTTTTCTTTTGTTTACTCTGAGTAGTAAAAAAAAAAGTAAACATAATTATGACAAATATTGTAATTATTATTGACAATAATACTGCCTATACTACAGCATTTTATGAAATAATTTTTTTATAATTCACTTGATTAAAATCATGAATAATGGATATTATCGAGCAGTTAAACTTCTAAAGGGAGAATAAATGATTTTTCATTTTGAAACGTTTGGCAATACTTTAAAACAGTTAAATGAGCTTACCCTACTATGATGCGTCGGATAAAATCCATCACGACGTATGGCACTTAATCATTTCTTTTTAAGTTCTTCCTCTTTAAGAAAGGAAAAAATACTGACTCTTGGGCCATTCCTATAATTTCTCTTACAGTTTGGAACACAGCAGATTAAAGGCATTTCTATTTGTTGTTTATAGTGAACTCCAAATGAATTTTCTTGCAAACAACAAAACACGCTTCCTGCCTCCTCAAACACGAGAATGACCACTGGCTAAAAAATGGAGTGGGAAAGGGAAATTTCATTTCTTATCAGTAAGCTTGATGAGGGTGAAATTCTTCCCTCGGTCCCCAAACTTACACCCACTCGTGTCATGATTTTCTGTGACGTAAGTGTTCTGGTCTTGTCTACCGGTGGTTGATGTCTAACACGCAGTTACGAGATTTGGTACGTGTTTAGGGGGATGAGAATGTGCATCTTGGAATATTCTTCGTAATTTTAATTAATTTAGGGGGATAAAAATGTGCATTTCGGAATGATTTTTCGAAATTTTAATTTTTAATTTCGATTTAATCATTTCCAAAAAAATTATTGGATAAAAATTAATTTTATACCGTTTCAAAATTTAAAAAAATGTCTTTTTTAAGGAATCCAATTTAATAATCGTACAATGTTTTCCTGAATTTCAGCAATCTTTTAAAAATATTTTTACTGATTTATTCATTTTATTTTATTCATTTATTTATTTATTTACTTTTGCTTAACTTGTTGCCCTAAAATACAAACAATTATTATTGTTTCCACAAATATTTAATCACGTAATTTCTTTCCATTATTGAAACCTAAAAAAGTTAGTTTCTTTGTAATTCAGAAGACAAACAAAATAGTGTAGTTGTGATACCTGACATTTAAAGATTGATGTATCTCACATTTACTCTTTTAATAGTGCTATGATATCAAGGGAACGATTCCATTGTAAAGATTTGTATACACAATGAATAAAATATATGTAAGGTAAATAAAATAATATACCTTTAATGTTCTACATTTCAATGAAATAGGGACATGTAGTTATGTCTAAACGATTAAATTGAAATTATATATAACTAATATTCTTGGCGATCCAGCTGATCGCCATAGTCGACAAGTAGATTTTAAAATCAATATTCGTTTCGCCGGCTCTTAGGTATCATTTGTCTAATTACTAGAATATTTATTTATTTATTACTACGAACAAATAAAATTAATTCTCTGAATCCAGCTTTAAGATTTCAAAAAATAATCGCCAAGTTTTAAATAAATTTTTAAAATTTATATTCGTTTCATTTTGCCTGGTTCTATAATATATTAGGTGCAGAATTTTGGAAATCCAAATCACTTAATTCAATTAAAGCGCAGAATTATTTTCATTGAATGCCGATGGATGACAGATCTAGTCCTTCCCTTATGTCTTTAAAAGTCATTTGAAAGCACTGAATCAAGGGATTAAGCAGGTGATTCAGAGAAGATTTAAACAATAAGAATTATGCCGATACCGAATGGAGAAATTCGGGCTCTCTGAGCAATAACAGCCTTTTGGTTCTATTTTCATTCTATACTGGGGAATATAGAACATTGTCTAATTCTGTTCTTTTTGAGAAAGATTAGATTTCATACGTAGACATTTGTAAGTAAATAAATGCTTAAATAAAGAAGATATAATTTATAACCTGGATTTTTCATCGCTAAACAATATCTTATCCATAACACTGTGCTAGTGTTTTCTCGAATGTATATGATTTTTAATTAAAATCATTTTAGAATTAATTTAATTTGTTTTTTGTTTCAAGCTTTTATTTCCCTCTGGTTGAAACCTTAACCATGGACCTTCTGGAATTTTTCCAGTCATGTCACCCTAATAATACATCAATGACTTCGGCATTCTGATATCTGCCCTCTGAATTTCTTAAGCGAACTAAATATCTTTATTCCGTAAGACTTTAAATAAATTTCATTTTCGAGAATAAAAATAGATGGACAAAAATAAAAAATGGCATCTTCCCACCTATCTTCCTGTGCGCTTGTCGGAAGTTTTAAATAAAAAAATTCTCATTTTAGAAACTCGTAAATCTGTTTCTCCCTTCTGTACCATAACGAAGTCTATTAACGTTCGAATATCTCGCTCCTTTCTCTTTCATTGATGTTTTGACCATATGGCGCTCCGTTCCCTTTACGGATATTGTCGTAAATCTGCTATCTCACCCATTGTAGGACCACTCTCGCTTGTGGACGTCGATCGGGAGCTTCCCGCAAATTGTCGGTAAAAGGAATAGGCATCAAAGAACCCTGAAAAACTACAAGTGAGGGCAAAGAGAACAAAATGCGCTGGCTCAACACGTGCATGGTCCGTTAGAACAGGGCTTAAGACTAATGTCAGGGACCTTTATACCCACTTTGCTCCTCGACAGCTATGCCACTACTTGCCTTTCAAATAAATTTGGAACAAATCTGTCGCATTAGGTCAAACGCACTGTTAAAATACATGTAATCAATAATAGAGGATTAGAGGATAAGTAAGTATCAAATTCCCTGTGAACAGGGAGGGGAGTGGTAGCTGTAAAGAAATAGCAGTAATACACCAAATGAAATGAAGAACGCCTCATGATAGACACATCTGTAAGAAAGGGGGGGGGGTACAAGGGAGCCGGGATAGTTCATTCAGTTTTCAGAAAGAAGACAAATCAGAAAGCACTATTGCCATTGTTATCACGTTTCATCTATGCAAATATTGTGACGTCCTTCAACGGATGACCCTTAATACGACGAACTCATTTAATTTAATGATATCAATGATCATTATATGATTCGTCCAAACACTTTATTTTGAGCTGGTGAAAAAATAGGTGATCCGCAAAATCTTCTGTGCATAGAGAATGCTGATAGATAATCAAAAGGAATAAATTCTTTAGTTTAGGGGTGGATAACTAAGAAAGAAAAAGGAGAAGAAAAAATTATGCAAACAGTTGTAGGGGACTCTTGGGAGATTCCATCATCTATATATTTAAAACTTTTGGTGAAACCCAATAAACATTCTAACAGCCTTAAACATTGAAGCTATTTCACCAGTTTTTATTTCATGTGAAATTAATGGTATCAATGGTCATATGAACTGCTTATCAAATCAGTATTGCCCTTCAATAAATCACCGTGAATTTTCGAGAGATATTTCAAAGGCATTAATTACTACACATTCTCTGTGAGGAAAAGTCTTGATAAATTTCGCCAAGCATAAAAATTAAATAAAATATTTAATGTATTGATTTTGCCACTGTTTATTTTGTATGAGAGAGCTTCATACGTCATCCTTGATGACGTATCAAGCTCTCACATTAGTAGTATGGTGTGCTTTTTCACCTTCAATCTCGAGAGATAGAGTAAAGTAAAGCTTAATATAGATTAGAGCTCAAACTCAATGGTGGACGCATTTTCGTTTCAATTAATTCGCTATTTTGTAAACATAGCTAATCAATAAGAATGCTCTATCATTATCATGCATTCAAAATCCTAATATTTTTTTTTTTGATAAAATGTATTTTATTAAGATTTGTAGACAGGATCGTATTAATGTCAAAATTGTGGTAGTCGAAGATGGCTCGCATTAATAATATTAATTTATTCATGTCAGTTAATTTTGATGATCTACATCTTATCACAATAAGAGTTTAATAAATGTATATTTATAATAACAAAGATAATGTACGATGATGTACTGTACGATAATGATAGAACATTCTGATTGGTTAATTATTCTTTAAAGTGGCAAAATTTGAAGCTGGTGAAGAAAATCGTCCAGTTGTTGATGATAGGGACTATATCAAGATTTTATATTGCAAAATGAAAAAGGGGACAGACGACCTATCCATGGATCTTGATCATTCATATGAAACAAAAAATTTTGAAATTCGTTGGGAACTCTCTTTAGGATTTTCTTCGTAGAGAATGCAGAATGAAGTATTTCATTAGTCTCAAAAGGAAAGCAAAATGCGGAACAGATGACCCTTGAAAGCATACCTAAATAAGCTTTCATATTAGAAAAAACTTTTTGAAATCAGTCCCGTGGTTGAAACATTCGAACTTTGTTGATGATGTTGCGTTGTTTGTCCGTACAGAATGTATTTTGAAGCTTTATTTATAGGATTTCTCTTGAAACTGGAGAATGGAAGAGAGCAGGCGACTTCTTATGGCACATCTAGAACAATCAAAATTATCAGACTTATCAAAATCGGTTCAATGATTTTGGCTGGCGATCTCTGTCGCAAGTTCTCCCTATAGTGAATACATTATGAAGGTGTGTTTTCTCTGTTTCTCTAGAAACCGCAGAATAGTGGAGTACAGGTAACCCTTCATGACATATCTAAAGATCATGAGTTTTAAATGAAACAAAAAATGGCAAAATCAGACTAGGGTTGGGGCTGGTTGAATGATTCATTTGTTTTTCTTATTATTAGTGCAAATTGTTAGCCTTTACTGTTCTGTGACCCCGAAGCCATACAGCGAAATTCAGAAGCCCTCCGAACATCGCTTTTCACTCTTCGCACTTCAATTTAAATAAAAAAGATATCTGTCATACGAAATAGAAGATAAAATAGGTCTTTGAAAGGGACTTTAGATTATTAATTCGGAATGGTTAATTTTTTTTAATTACTAGATGATCGGAGAGCAAGAAGCTATATAGATGTCCAGAACATTATTTTTTAAAGGAAATTAAAGTTTTCGGAGGCAAAATTTTAATGCCTTTTAGATCATTTTTTAAAATTACATTGGCTGAGAGAATAATACTATACCTGGGTGCCATTCACTCTTGTTAAACAATGGAAACCAAATGGAGGCGAAATAATCATATTGTTACGAAATTTCTGGGTTCGTTTGGATAGTGGAAGTTATATGGTGTGGAGAACAGAAGCGGATAGCGAAAGAACGATCATACAATGTTAATGGACTTAGAAATTTTCTGAACAGGAATGAGTGTCTCTGCGCATGCTCCGATTTTACTGGAGAATATAAGTAATATTCACTATGGTTCATGATCGTTCTCTCGCTATCCGCTTGCTTCATCAAGATGAAGAATATTTTCGTGTTTAGAAAATCAAAAATGTTAAAAATATTTTATCATTTACAACTATTAAAAAAAGTAGGAACGTTTTTTTTTCAACGTATTTTGAAAGTTAATTAAAAAAGTATTTTATAAATAAAATGTTTTATAATTCAAACTTTAAAAATAGGGTTGATTTTTGGTTTCTTAAATATTTAATGAGACTTCCTGAAAAATGACAGTAAAATTAATGTGTCTTCAGTTCTATATTGAGGATGTAAGTTAGGAAAGTATGGTTATGTTTTTTTTCCTTATATTTAAAGTAAAATAAAGGTTAACCTTATTTTTTTTTAATTTTTAAATGCTTTATTTAAAAATGTTAGTAATCAAATACCCATATATATAAATTTAATATAATAATGTAGAATATTTAAAGAAATTTATCTTCCTTTGAGGAATTTCTGAGAATAACATTTGAAATCATTTTAAAAAGGGCTTTTGAGCAACAAGGAAGTATCAACCAGCATATTAATTGAAGCTACTGTTTTTCTGCATATCTTCTTTTGTTGAATATTTTATTTAAAAAGGTTTCTTCTTCTTTTTTTTTTAATTGAAAGATGAGCTGATAAAAAATTACAAATTCTAGATCTTATTTTTGTAGTAATTTGAAGTGAGAATAAAAAATACAATAATTATATATAATACTAAACATTCCCTATCATAGTAATCCTAATTCATAAAAAACAGGATTATTTACATCATGTTTCCTAATTTTTCTAAGAATTTAATAAATCTTCCACTTAAAGATTGCATGTAATCAATCCAAATTCCATTTAATCAATGTATTTTTTAAGGAAATAATCACTTTAACTATTTTTGCAATAAAAGTACTTTGTGTACATAATAATTTTAAATATAATATGCATCTACATCCTATTAATGGAACAAAAATTTGATCTAAAACCTTTTTTTGAGCAAGGAATTTAAGGGGATATACTTCAACTGATTTCACTCATTCCTTAAATTTTATTTCAGTCTAATAAATAATTGAAAAAATAATAATAATGAATTATAGTTTTGAAATTCAATTCTGGCAAAGAAAAAAAGCCATTTGTCAATTAACTGTGATAAACGTGAACTATTCTGCAGCTGCATTTTTTTCCCCCTTCAGGGGCAAGGACTTTCTTTTAAAACATATATACTTTTTGTTACTGCATATACTTTAAGTTTGATGAATACTTAAGTTTTTATTATGGTAGCATCAGAGAAAGATAACCTGAAAAAAAATCATCAGTTTAAATTAATAATAAAATGTTTATCAAAAGAGACAAAAATAAAATTTAATAAGATCCCCTCCCCAGATTCTTTGGATTCTTAAAAATAAACAATATTTAGATAAAATTTAACATTACTATATACTCAAAAGGGAGTCAATCATGGAATAACTATCTTGGTCATGTCTTGCTGAAATGGTTTTCTGTAGTTAGGCAAGTAAGATAAAATAGAAAATCTACATGTTTTCACCACCATGATTGATATGCATTTATTAGAAACAAAATTAATCAATAATCCAAGAATAACTATCAACCATTTCTTCTTCTTCTTCTTCTTCTTCAAAAAAAAAAAAAAACCTTAATAACTCATATGATTTCAACTTTTGTCCATCCAGGACTACTGGTGTAGCTGCCAAGATTTTTCAGCAATTTTTTTTTTTTTTTTAATTCAGAGAATTTAATTTACTATCTCATTATTTCAGATATATTTAAATAATACAAATATGTTTTTAAAAATTTGATTTCTGAACATTTTAATTTAAATAAAAGTTTCAATATTTTTGTTTGAAATTATGAATTATAAATATTAATAATTTTATATTTTTATAAAAATCTGATAAGATATATTATGTTGCCATACCAAAATGTTAGAGTTTTAATAGAAAAATTATAAGAGATTTCTTATATCATCATATTCATTTTATTTATTTTAAGCAATAAATATTTTGATATTTTTACTTGACATTTTTCTAAGCTAAATGAAAGAAAAAGTATACTGAAATGTAAAACTGAATGAGAATAATAAATTAGAAGAATTATAAACAATTTTGAAATTTTTATTACAGACATCAGAACTACAAAATGCATCTGATTACTCTTTACGAAATATAAGATGAATACTGCACTAAGTTATAACATTTTTCAAATATCAAAATCACAAAACAAATTTTGAAATTATAAAGTAAATTATTATGAGTATAATTTAATGTAGAATTTACAAAAGTTTTACAATGTATAGGTAAGAAAAGATAAAAATCAAGGTATGGAAAAAAAAAAAAAGAAAAAAGATTAATTCTCTAAAATATCTGAAAATCACACAACATAAATATAATTGCCATTGTATACAAATTATAAAAATTAAAAAGCATAACAAATTCTGAATCTTCTGGACTAATTAATAATATAAAAACTCAAACAATATAACTGAAGAGATTTTGAGGAAAAAAATTGCAGAATAGTAATAGAACTCTAGATTGACAAGATAGAAAGTTCAAAATAAAGTTTACAACCAAATATACATAAAATATAACATACATTGTGCCATTATTGAAAATCAATGCTATTTTTCATGAAGTAATCAGTAATACAAAAATTCAAACAACAATATAATGAAAATTTAAAATTATATACGTTTAAAAAAATTGCAAAATATAGAGGGTTAAAGCAATACATAAGTGACTTGATAGAGAATCTAAAATAATGTAAAATTTATAAATGAATTTAAAATCAGATATGTAAGATTATTATATTCCTTATGAAACCTTATCATCATATTCCTAGTGTTATAATTGAAAAAAAAAAAAGAAAAAAAAATATATATTGCTTTTGGATATGCACTAATCAGAAACATACAAAAATTAAAAAAACAATGAAAGTGATATATGTAATTGTGAAAGTATGTGATTAATAACGCATATATTGATAAATAGTACAAAACCATAAAGAATTTTATATGGTTGAAGTAACATAAACAGTTTTAATATAAAGCTTTATATATATATATATATATATATATATATAGTAAGATAATATATATGATTCAATAGGAGAAAATGATAATAAACAAAATAGTGTAAATTTTTATTTTTAATAATTGCAGTTTCAAAAATTTGATGAAATTAATCTCAAATGATTAAAATTTTAATTTAAATCACTGCATAGAATAATTCAATTAAAATTATTTATATGCCTATCTATACATATACATGCATAATTCTAGATAATGACACATTTAAAGTGTTAAACAAAAAACTAAATCAAAGCAAAAAAATTACAGAATTAATAAAACAAATAGTCTAAAAGTATTTGCATACAATAATAAATTTTAAATAATATTATATCTGATCCAAGGTGCGTAGTGTGAAATGGATGCAAAAATTAAGCACTTTTAAGCAACTTAGCGAAATATTATCGATTAGAGCTGCCTGGTGGATATTTCTCCCGAAAAAATTTTCCAAGTCCGTTAACATTACATGATCGTTCTCTCGCTATCCGCTTCTGTGGAGAACGCTCAATCAGTAGGCGGCAGTAGAAAAAAAACAAAAAAACAACGACGTTTATTTACACGAAGACACACAGTACAGCACAAAGACGACAACTATATACAGCACAGAGAGCACAATTATCTTCAGCCGCGAGATGTGCATACAGCAACACAAAACAAGACTCTACTGCAGACAGTATCGCACAGCTTAGTTCAGCACTAGCTTGACTCCGGCGCTGCTCTGCTAATCTCTGGAAGACTCGCTCTTTACCGTCGATTCGGACTACTCTCCGACAGCTGCAGACTGCCTCCTTTTATAGGTCTCAGGAGGCGGGGCTAGAAGCCTCAACCAATCAGGAACTTTCGAGGCGAATCTCGGTTCCCAATGGACGGATCGGGAAAATTCTCGATGTTTTGGGTATAATCTATTTTGGCACCAAAGTTGCCAAATTCGTAGCCAGTTCGCCAAGTTTGTCGCCAAGCTCTGGGACCTCTGACGCGACACCCGGACTCTGTCCAATACAGATGACTGTAAAACGGTCTTTCTGATGATGGAACCAACTATGCTGGGAAGCAGCATCACAGATTCATAACAATATTATATCCTTCGGCGTCACTTATCCTCGTTATTCCATTGATCACCATCAGCGATCAGCAGTTCGTCCACTTTATTAATAGTATTAATCTATTCTAACTACTTATCCTTCATTATATTATTTCATTAACTACTTATATTCACAAAATATATGCTATTTTAACTTGTACTTGCGCAATAATCACAGGGCACTGGTAATTATGTTTAAAAAAATTCTAAATTAACTAGCGAATTCGGTCCAATAATTCAATATGGGGATTTGCCAACATTTTATTTCGTAATATATCTAGAGAAATGGAGGGTGATGGATGATAGGCTATCATTGATGGCATATCTAGGGGGTTACATTTTTTCAAGAAAATATATTTGAGAATCAAATTGTAACAGAAATTAAAGCATTATTATCTTGATAAACAAGCCTCTATTCTTTTTATACTGTGTATGAACCATTCCAATAAAGTAAAATCAAATAGTATCATATCGCTTAAGAACATGACTGTCCGGTTCATTTATCCACTTTCTTTCGCGGTATTGTTACTTCATTTTCTAATTCCTCTGTTAATTCGCCAGTTCTACGCACACATTTAATGTAATTCACAACACAAATCAGATGGCAGAGACTTTAGAACAACTCCATTTTATTCGCGTGCTTTCCACACACTCTCTCTCTCTCTACACAGCCACTCTCGCCTTACAGAATTATTTTCGCTTCACTTTGGGGGCGCCACCATACAATCATTTCACAACACCGAACATCCACCCCCGGGTTGAATGATACATTCAAAAACTTAAAAGTAAACAACAACAATACAAATGAACACATACCACTTAATACAATAAACAGTATACAACATTGCAAAACCAAGAAATACTAAATTTATCAAATATACACAGTTGAATTCACACAAAAGGTAACAAGTATAATACTCAAAAACAACCAGTGATCATAACACAAAGAGAAATTTTCGCACAAATTACTCATTTGGGATGGGTAAAATACAAATTTTAGTAATAGGACGTTTAAAAACTCCAATTTTAGTTTTCACTAACACTTCTCTGATTTTATTATCTTTACCATAATACACTTCAAGAATTCGACCAAGAGGCCAGTTACACACAGACAAATTTTCTTCTTTCAAAATTACCATATCATTTATTTTTACATTATTTTTCTCAATAAACCATTTATTTCGATTTTGAAGCGTACTTAGGTAGTTATTTGACCAACGTTTCCAAATCTGTTGTACAATTTTTGTTAGTTTTTGCCATACCTTTAACCTGTTATCAGGCAGTTCAGTTAAACTCGGTTCAACAATTGCTGAAATCGGACGACCAACAAGGAAATGACCAGGAGTCAAAATATCAAAATCTTTAGGGTCATATGATAAAGGGTAGAGGGGACGTGAGTTAAGAATTCCCTCAATCTGGTTAAGAATCGTTAAAAATTCTTCATATGTGAATTTTAAATTCCTCTTCTACTAATTCGCTTTACATGATATTTGACGGCCTTGACTCCAGCCTCCCAGAGGCCTCCATGATTTGGTGCTCTTGGTGGAATGAAACTCCACTCAACACGTTCATCACACAAAAATTTACTCATATTATTGTTGCTATTACTCAGAATTTTTCTCAGTCTCTTTAACTCTAATTGTGTGCCTACAAAGTTGCATTGTCTGAAAATATACGTTCAGATTTTCCTCTTCTACTAAAAAATCGTTTTGAAGCCGCAATGAAGGCTTCGCTAGTTAGATCTGGAACTAATTCAAGGTGACATGCTTTTGTGACCATGCACACGAAAACACACACGTAAACTTTATTGAAAACACCTTTTCTCTGATTAGGATATTTAATCCAGAAATGCCCACAGAAATCTACTCCCACTTTGTTAAAAGGAAAATTTTGAGAAATTCTCTCGGTTGGCAATTGACCCATAACTTGTGAAACAAGTAACGGGTTTTGCTTTAAAACAAATTGTGCAGTTATTAACTAATTTCCTGCACATATTACGACCATTTAAGGGCCAGAATCTCTATCTAACAATAGACAATAAAGTTTGTGGACCTACATGCAATTGTCTCTTGTGAGTCAATTCAAGAATCAAATTAGTTAACTTGTGATTCTTAGGAAGAATTATTTGGTGTTTTTTGTCATAATTTAAATTACTATATGCCAGTCTACCTCCTACTCTTAGTACCTTTTCAGAGTCTAGAAATGGAGAGAGATTTTTTATCTTACTTTGAGGGCTAACCATACCCTTAGTGGGCAAGTCCTTTAATTATGATTCAAATTCTACCTGTTGCACCAACTTCACAAACGTAGTTTCCGCTCGTTGGACTTCAGATATCTTCAATAGTCCAATTTTTTTGTTAAATGGTTGCTTACAATTATCGATGAACCTGTAAATATAACTAAGAACACATAAAATTTTTTGGAAACCATTAGATACAGAAAGAATTTTGTTCAAAAAACTATTGTCCAAAGTCACAGCCAAAGTTTTTCTCTCAGACGATTTTAGTTCTTCCTGACACACACTGTCATCACTAAGTATCACTTCATCAATTTTAGGGATAATGTTTTCTTCATGTAGGAAACTCGGTCCATTCCACCACTTCTCACAGTTCAACAGTGAGTCGGCGCTGATGCCTCTCGTAAGAAGATCAGATGGATTGTCCTTTCCAGGACAATGGTGCCACCTATCTTTGTTTGTCAAGGATTGTATTTCCTTCACACGGTTGGCGACAAAGACTTTCCATCTACTGCTGGAACCTTGAATCCAACTCAAGGCTATAGTAGAATCTGTCCCAAAGTGGTTGGTTGCTGGTATTTTCTCACTGAGGACTCTTGATACTTCTTTTGTCAATCTCGCAGCAAGTAACGCGCCCATTAATTCCAAACGTGGAAGGAGTAATGGCTTTAGAGGAGCCACGCGGCATTTTGAAGCTAAAAGATACACACAAATTTTGTTAGGAGTTTTCAGTCTTAAATATGAGACAGCTCCATACGCTTTAATGCTAGAATCGGAAAATGTGTGTATTTCACACTCTGGGGGATTCTCACTATCACACTCAAGGACATATCTAGGAATCTGAAGTTTACCTAAGAAAGACGCTTCTGAACACCACTGTTCAAACTTCTCATTAACATCTGGCAGTAACTCTTCGTCCCAGTCTGTTTTACTTTGCCAGATTTCTTGAAATAAGATTTTAAATCTTATAGAGAAGGGGGATACAAATCCCACTGGATCAAATATTCTGGTTGCGGCCATCAACAAGAATCGTTTTGTATGTTTCCTTTTCAGAAGGAAGTCCAATAGACCTTTTAAATTAAGACTAACATAGTCATTTTGAGGACTCCACGAAAGTCCCAAAACACGATGTGGTTGGTTCACGAAATCGTTAATATTTAAATGGTCGAAATGTTCTGTCTGCCATTGTTTCATTAAATCACAGCCATTTGAAATCCACTTCCGTTCATCCCTGAATCATCCATGATTTTTGCTGCTGTGTGTGACAAGTCAAATGCTGATGATACGTCGTCTTTACCAGCGACGAGATCGTCCACGTAAAAACAACTATCGAGTGTCCGCACAGTAACGGGATATTGTTCCTTATATTTCTCAATATGGGTTTTTATAGTTGCTGCCAATAGAAATGGAGACGAGTTCACACCAAAAAGAACTCGACTGAATCTATACACTTGAACATCATTTTCACTGTTAGCCACAAGAAACCTAACTGCGTCTTTATCTTTTGGAGTCAAAGAAATCTGGAGAAAGGCTTTTTACATATCAGTAAAATGGCTATTTTGTTCAAGCGAAAGGATATCAACAAATCAAAGATGTTTGGATTTAAATTAACGCCTTGTAAACAATCGTTCAGCGATAATTGTCCTATTTCATGTACACTAGCATCAAAAACTATACGTAATTTTGTTGTTAGAGATTCATTTTTCATTATCACTTGGTGAGGAAGATAAAACACTGGGTTATTTGTTGAAGCAAACGGATTTGTTACCGTCTCACTTATCCCCTCATCTAGGTAATCCTTTAAAACTTTACAATACTCAGAATACAACACCTTATCATTTTGCATTTTTCTCATAAGACTGCTGAGTCGTCTTTTTGCTACATCAAAATTATCGCTCAACTCATTACTATCTCTTTTCCACGGGAGTCCCACCTCATACCTACCATTTTAAAAACATATATTTTCCTTAAACAATTCTTAATTCATGTCCTCCTCACTAGTAATACCCTCGTCCTTGACACCTATTGATTTTAACTCCCAAAAGGTCTTTAATGTTGTATTTAAATCACTATCTCGAATTAAACCACAGTGAATTTTGTTATTCACCTCCTCATCTACATTTCCGCTAGCGACATATCCGAACACTGTATTTTGCAAAAGTAGTCGAGAATCTCCTGTATAAATTTGACCTGGCCTAAGCAATTCATAAAATATTTCCGCGCCTAATAAAACATCAATTTTTCCAGGAATATTAAATTTGTAGTCTGCCAGCTCAATATCGTTAGGTAAATCAATTGAAACATTAATCATTCTTGACGGAATTAAATGGGTTATTTTTTTGACAACTAGCAAATTAAGCTCTTTTTTAAAACTCATATCAAGATTATTTATGGTTGCCATAACACACCCATTAACCATCATTGATGAATCATTTAAACAAGATACAAGTAAATTAATTTTCTCATCCCTCAACTGCAATCTATCCGCACAATCCTTCGTTATAAAATTTGACTCGCTTCCTCCGTCTAGGAGGCACCTCACTTCATGTCTCGCGCCGTATCTGTCTCGTATTAAGCATCGCACGGTACTCAATAAAACTGTTTTTGTTTTGTTTTGCAAAAAACTCGGATCACGATAGAAACTAACAATCGATACGATATCACTGAAATTTGCCGAAGCGGTGACGATACGATCTGTCCAATGGAAGCTCTCGAAAGAAATCTGTGATTGGATTAAAAAGTGAACGGACCGGTTATTGGAATTATCGTATCGTATCATTGAATTGCATATCACTGAAATTTATCGCAGCGATGATTTCACCGGAAAGTGCGAGGCTTCACTGGAAAGTGCGAAGTCACCGCTCCACTTTACGGGAGTGACCGATATTCGTATTTGATGATGCACTATTCCATACAGATCATTTTTTATTGCTCGTGACATAATTGACTTTGATTACATGTACTCTGTTTATTGCTGGCGCCATCTATTGGTAGAATATAGGACTAAAGTAAACATTTTAAAGAAATGACATATATTTTTAACTCATCTTTTCCAGAAAATGGTTCACTGTAATGAATAAATTAAATAAATAGTTTTGAGGAAAAAAAATAAAATTTAAGAAGTAAGCTGAAACAGATAAATTAATTCAATCACACGTTAATTAAATTAGTAAATTAAGTATTAATTACAATTAATAAATTTTAAATTTAATATTAAGTAATATTTTTTACTTAATAATATGATTGAAACAACAGATATTTGGAACGCATATTTAAAAATAACAATAGCAATATTATTTATTATTCAAAAAATCGTGGATTATGTATCTCTAACGTAAGCATGTGCATTTGGATTCAACGGCATCGAATCATTGGCTCCTGTTGCTGTTTGTGTCTGGGCGGAAGAGTTATCTCTTTTGGGATAATGAATTAATCTATTGTGCAGTTTCCCACAAAAACAATTTTTAGCTCTACACGGCTTCTTAACGAAACAATTTAAGGAAAAACATTTATAACATAAGCAATCAGTTTTCACGATATCTATTCTTTCGTCAACGCTAAGAGATTTGAACACAGGACACAAATACAGCGGGTGGGATTCCTTTGTTTTACAACTATTTATAATGCCTTTCGCATTTTTAACGGAAGACAGATAAACATTTGAAGTATTTTTTGACCCACGACTATTATTTTGATTACTGACATCATAACGCCGCGGTACATATTTAGATTTATAATTAGATATTAAACTTTGTTCTCCTTTAATTTTTCCCTTCGACGATATGAAAATATCGCTTTCTCGGCCTAATTCATGTGGTTTAAACCACGTCTCTTCTTGTTTTACGCCAATATGAGTAATTAATTCTCTATCCAACGTCTCGATTATTTTATCTGACATTATTAATTCACAAATTGATTTTAAGTCTTTTACCTCCCGTAACTGACAATAGTATTCAAAGGTTGCACTCAATCTAGATGCGAACTGCACATAACTTTCATTGGGTAATCTTTCCGCCTTTTTAAAGTGATTGAGACATTCTTGGGGTGTTGGTTGAAACTCTTTTAACACTATGGCTTTAAGTTTATCATAATTACTCAAATCTTCTTCTCGAAGATAAACCATTAAATTACACGCTTTCTCTCCAAGGATATTTAAAAGAATTTCGGGTTTTAATTTCTCGGGAACATAATTTAATTTCTCGGGTTTTAAATGCCTTCTCAATCGACTGAAAAAATAAATTAAATGACTCGGCTCTCTGAGGAATCGGAATAGTTAGAGTTTTAATACTCTTAATCAAACTCTCTACATCACACTCTGTTCCGATTGTTTTAATGTCATTTTGTGATGGCTCACTCTCTCGAGATTGTTCACGCAATTTTGCAATTTCTAATTCCCTTTCTAACTGGGACAGTTTAATTCTCTCAAATTCTAGTCGATTTTTGTTTTCTAAGTTTTCCCGCGCAAGTTTATCTTTTCTCTCGTTTATTTCCTCAAGTACACAGTCAACAATAGTTTGATACGATTCTTTATCTGTTTTATAAATCTTACTCTCCTGTATTAACTCTCTTAAATCTAGAACTTTAGCATTATCAGGTATAGGTAATTTTAACTACTCGGCAATAGCCTTTAACTCCTCTTTTTTAAACTTAGTAATACTCATTTTCACAAAAATTAACTCAATCACAAATGAAATTAATAAAACACAAATTAATTACGTCTTAAAACACTAGATATATCAATATCAATATCATAAAATTTGAATAACTAACCTCTCACCAAGTAACAATGACTACTGAATCTCCGTGAAACTCAAATTTGAACTCTGAACAAAACAAGACTATCGCTTTCGTTTTCAATTAATTTTTGATGCACTATTTTCAAAATTTTTGTTCTTCGGTCCCAGCTACCTCCGGGTCGACGGACCATGTTAATTCGCCAGTTCTACGCACACATTTAATGTAATTCACAACACAAATCAGATGGCAGAGACTTTAGAACAACTCCATTTTATTCGCGTGCTTTCCACACTCTCTCTCTCTCTACACAGCCACTCTCGCGTTACAGAACTATTTTCGCTTCACTTTGGGGGCGCCACCATACAATCATTTCACAACACCGAACATCCTCCTTTAAATTATGCAGATGCTAAATAGAATAATTTTCCTTAGGTTTCAAAAGTGGAAAAAAATCACACGGTTAAATATTTGATTTCAAAAGTGGAAAAAAAATCACACGGTTAAATATTTGATGAAAATCACGGTTTTAATTCAGCGCTGCAATGAAATCTATAGTCAAAACTTATGCAAATTATACTTTTACAATATTGTCAAAATTCAGATATAATTTCTGCGATACATTGGTATTACTAAAAAGAATTCTTTAAAATTTAAAATGGTGTAACAATCAGCTTTGTATGACAATATTTTCAAAAATTATAGTTGATTAACGCCCAACTCTTGTTTAATTTTAAGTAATAAAAATGATTTAAAAAAAATCTCTTTGAGTTGCACATTCCCAACATTAATCCCTTAATCTCT